>NC_079134.1:149387967-149689217 GCF_945859705.1 Episyrphus balteatus | reverse complement strand
CCTAGACCACCAGACAAACCAGCACCTAATCCACCAGCTAGAGCTCCAGCTCCACCAGCAGATCCAATTTCACCTAAGTTATTAGTTGCAATAGGTTCTAGCTCGTTAACAACTCCACTAGCACCAGTACCAGTAATAGTATCATCATTTCCATCGATAATGGTTTCTTGACCGTTATTGGATCCAACAAGGCCATCAATAACATTGCTAAGAGTATTCGATAAACCGTGAACTAAACCGCCAAGAAGACCTTCATTGTCACTGTCGGCATTGGATCCTTGGCTGCCATTTGGTAATGGACCGCCACTGGGTACTTCGGAAGAGATATCTTGACTAGCACTAGTTAGACCGGAACCTTGATTTCCAATGTTTTGTGAAGCGTCATTTACAACTGAACCTAGATTTCCAATGGTTTCTAAACCACCATTTACAGCGCCGGGAACTTGATTAGCTAAACCTTGGTTTGCAATGATTTGTGAAACGATATTTACAGCGGTAGGGATTCCGCTTGTTTCTTGTCCTTCACTTTCCCCTTGACTGGGAATAGTATTTTGATAGTTAATAATATAAGGCAATAGACTTACATTTAAATTCAGAAGACCGCCATTACTGTTAAGTAAATCGGCGTTTATATCGGCTAAATTATGAACATTTAAATCTAAATTTGCAAGACTGTTTATAGCTCCGGAATTTTGATTAAGTGGGCCTTGATTTCCAATGATTGGTGAAGCGCCATTTACAGGGCCATTTGCACCTCCATTACTGCCAGCACCGCCTTGAAGACCTCCATTGGCTTCTTGTGGAACGCCGTTGGGTGCTTGACCGCCTTGACCGTTGGATCCAGCAAGAGTGTCAATAACATTGCTAAGAGTATACTTTACACCGTCAATTACAACGTATAGAACACCTCCATTGCCAACTGTAATACCACTATTACCATTAACTGAATTCTCATTTTGATCTTCATCGCTACCTTGACCAGAACCGTTTATGATATCTTGACCGACATTGGGTACATTTGGTAATGCACCGCTACTAAGTACTCCGGAAGAGATATCTTGACCAGCACTATTTAGACCGGAACCTTGATTTCCAATGATTGGTGAAGCGCCATTTACAGGGCCATTTGCACCTCCATTACTGCCAACACCGCCTTGAAGACCTCCATTGGCTTCTTGTGGAACGCCGTTGGGTGCTTGACCGCCTTGACCGTTGGATCCAGCAAGAGTGTCAATAACATTGCTAAGAGTATACTTTACACCGTCAATTACAACGGTTAGAACACCTCCATTGCCAACTGTAATACCATTACCTAAATTCTCATTTTGATCTACACCGCTAACTTGACCAGAACCGTTTATGATTTCTTGAACGGCATTGGATCCTTGACTGCCATTCGGTAATGGACCGCCACTGAGTACTCCGGAAGAGATATCTTGACCAGCACTATTTAGACCGGAACCTTGATTTTCAATGATTTGTGAAGCGCCATTTGCACCTCCATTACTGCCAACACCGCCTTGAAGACCTCCATTGGCTTCTTGTGGAACGCCGTTGGGTGCTTGACCGCCTTGACCGTCATTGGATCCAGCAAGAGTGTCAATAGCATTGCTAAGAGTATACTTTACACCGTCAATTACAACGGTTAGAACACCTCCATTGCCAACTGTAATACCATTACCTAAATTCTCATTTTGATCTACACCGCTAACTTGACCAGAACCGTTTATGATTTCTTGACCGGCATTGTGTCCATTTGGTAATGGACCGCCACTGGGCACTTCGGAAGAGATATCTTGACCAGCACTATTTAGACCGGAACCTTGATTTCCAATGATTGGTGAAGCGCCATTTACAGGGCCATTTGCACCTCCATTACTGCCAACACCGCCTTGAAGACCTCCATTGGCTTCTTGTGGAACGCCGTTGGGTGCTTGACCGCCTTGACCGTTGGATCCAGCAAGAGTGTCAATAACATTGCTAAGAGTATACTTTACACCGTCAATTACAACGGTTAGAACACCTCCATTGCCAACTGTAATACCATTACCTAAATTCTCATTTTGATCTACACCGCTAACTTGACCAGAACCGTTTATGATTTCTTGAACGGCATTGGATCCTTGGCTGCCATTTGATAATGGACCGCCACTGGGTACTTCGGAAGAGATATCTTGACCAGCACTATTTAGACCGGAACCTTGATTTTCAATGATTTGTGAAGCGCCATTTACAGGGCCATTTGCACCTCCATTACTGCCAACACCGTTTTGAAGACCTCCATTGGCTTCTTGTGGAACGCCGTTGGGTGCTTGACCGCCTTGACCGTCATTGGATCCAGCAAGAGTGTCAATAACATTGCTAAGAGTATACTTTACACCGTCAATTACAACGGTTAGAACACCTCCATTGCCAACTGTAATACCATTACCTAAATTCTCATTTTGATCTACACCGCTAACTTGACCAGAACCGTTTATGATTTCTTGAACGGCATTGGATCCTTGACTGCCATTCGGTAATGGACCGCCACTGAGTACTCCGGAAGAGATATCTTGACCAGCACTATTTAGACCGGAACCTTGATTTTCAATGATTTGTGAAGCGCCATTTACAGGGCCATTTGCACCTCCATTACTGCCAACACCGTTTTGAAGACCTCCATTGGCTTCTTGTGGAACGCCGTTGGGTGCTTGACCGCCTTGACCGTTGGATCCAGCAAGAGTGTCAATAACATTGCTAAGAGTATACTTTACACCGTCAATTACAACGTATAGAACACCTCCATTGCCAACTGTAATACCACTATTACCATTAACTGAATTCTCATTTTGATCTTCATCGCTACCTTGACCAGAACCGTTTATGATATCTTGACCGACATTGGGTACATTTGGTAATGCACCGCTACTAAGTACTCCGGAAGAGATATCTTGACCAGCACTATTTAGACCGGAACCTTGATTTTCAATGATTTGTGAAGCGCCATTTACAGGGCCATTTGCACCTCCATTACTGCCAACACCGTTTTGAAGACCTCCATTGGCTTCTTGTGGAACGCCGTTGGGTGCTTGACCGCCTTGACCGTTGGATCCAGCAAGAGTGTCAATAACATTGCTAAGAGTATACTTTACACCGTCAATTACAACGGTTAGAACACCTCCATTGCCAACTGTAATACCACTTATACCATTAACTGAATTCTCATTTTGATCTTCATCGCTAACTTGACCAGAACCGTTTATGATTTCTTGAACGGCATTGGATCCTTGGCTGCCATTTGATAATGGACCGCCACTGGGTACTTCGGAAGAGATATCTTGACCAGCACTATTTAGACCGGAACCTTGATTTTCAGTGATTTGTGAAGCGCCATTTACAGGGCCATTTGCACCTCCATTACTGCCAACACCGCCTTGAAGACCTCCATTGGATCCTTGACCACCACTGGCTACTTGAGCAACATTTGCACCGGCAGAGATTACTTGATTAACTGAGCCTTGATTTCCATTGATTTGTGAAGCGCCATTTACAACTCCGGAATTTTGATTAGCTGAACCTTGATTTGCAATGATTGCTGGACCGCCATTTACAGCGCCGAAATTTTGATTAGCTGAACCTTGATTTGCAATGATTGCTGGACCGCCATTTGCAGCGCCGGAATTTTGATTAGCTGAACCTTGATTTGCAATGCTTTGGGGAACGCCATTTACAGCGGTAGGAATTCCGCTTGTTTCTTGTCCTATACTATCACTCTCACTTGGAATAGCATTTTGATTGTCAGTAATACCAGGTAATAGACTTACATTTAAATTCAGAAGACCGTTGTTACTGCTTAGTATATCGGCGTCTATACCGACTAAATTTAGAGCATTTAAATTTAAACTTGCAACACTGTTATCGATATTCTCAGCTGAATTGCTTATTACACCGCTAGGTACAAGGCTTGGTAAAATACTGTCTGGATTAGAAACGCCATCCAAAGTTTCAGTTAAATCGCCATCTAGACCAGCAACTCCACTTGGACTCAAACCATCATTACCGCCTCCTAGACCTCCAACAAGGCCGCCAACTAGACCGGCATCTGCACCACCAATACCGCCTCCTAGACCTCCAACAAGGCCGCCAACTAGACCGGCATCTGCACCACCAATACCGCCTCCTAGACCTCCACCAAGGCCGCCAACTAGACCGGCATCTGCACCACCAATACCGCCTCCTAGACCTCCAACAAGGCCGCCAACTAGACCGGCATCTGCACCACCAATACCGCCTCCTAGACCTCCACCAAGGCCGCCAACTAGACCGGCATCTGCACCACCAATACCACCTCCTAGACCTCCACCAAGGCCGCCAACTAGACCGGAATCTGCACCACCAATACCGCCTCCTAGACCTCCACCAAGGCCGCCAACTAGACCGGCATCTGCACCACCAATACCGCCTCCTAGACCTCCACCAAGGCCGCCAACTAGACCGGCATCTGCACCACCAATACCGCCTCCTAGACCTCCACCAAGGCCGCCAACTAGACCGGCATCTGCACCACCAATACCGCCTCCTAGACCTCCACCAAGGCCGCCAACTAGACCGGCACCTGCACCACCATTACCGCCTCCTACACCTCCACCAAGGCCGCCAACTAGACCGGCACCTGCATTACCATTACCAAGTCCTAGACCAAGGCCGCCAATTAGACCGGCACCTGCGCCACCATGATGATTGCCACCATGACTGTTACCATGACTGTTACCATGACCGCCAAATATACCGCCAATTCCAAGACCTCTAGCATTCACTTGAAATAACGCAAGAACAAAAGCTAGTACAGCCGTAGTTAAGAAATAACGCATTTTAAACTTTGACTTGAATTAAATAATATACCAACTTAAACAACTTCAAAGTTAAACTGATGATTTTTCAAAATATTTTACCTCCTTTTATATCAGAAAAAAATTGTTAACATTTAAAAAACCCAAAAACAAAATCTTTCCATTATTTGTTAAACATAAAAAAAAACTATGTTAGATTGCAATGTTTCATTATGAGCTTAACAATATTTGTGTTTACCTTTTAAATCATTCAAAAATTATATGTTTTAAGAATTAACTTTTTAAATAGATAACTTATCTAAATTTTAATTTTTGTTAAGTAATTATGAGCAAATAGGTAGATTTATTTCAATTTCAAAAACAACACCATAAAATTTTTGCCAAAATTTTTATTATTATTTTTTTTTTTCTTATCTTAATCATCTTTTGTTTCTCATTAATTCTTAGAGAGGCAAGTGTTACGTTTCGCTAAAATTCAACTTGAAGACTTTAAGACCAAAAAAATTAGTACAAACATTTTATTATGAATATGGAATCTACTAAAAAGGGTTCTTTTTTGAATAAATGTTAGAACAAAATTTCAATTTTAAAATTTCGAACAATTATTTTTTTCAAATATGACAATTTTTTGTAGCTACAATTTTATATCTGTTAAAGTCCTAAGCACAGTCAATTCATTCGGAGAGTTAATTGAATATTCTTCAAAATAAACATTAACTAATACAGTGTTAAACCGGAAGTGAAATTAAACACATTATTTATTAAAAAAAAAAATAAATAAACTCAGATGGCAGTAAGAAGAAACCTCTTTGCAACAAATTGGAGATTTGAGATGAGAGTTCTAAACTAAATATTTTTTACAATCTTAATCTTTTATAAGTTTTGAGTGATCTTGAAATATTAAAAATATAGTAAATACTATTTGAAAGTAATAATTGCAAATTGCAAAAAATTGGAGTATTTCTATAGTGAAATCAAAGTTAACACCGAGTTAAATCAACTATATCAACCGATAATGGTATAATCGGGTTTTGGATTTTTTTTTTTTTCAAAATTCCGAGAAAATCGCGTTTGAATATTGGGGTACAATTTTTTTTTTCGAAAAATCCATGAATCTTTGAACGCTCCTGGAAGCTAAACCGCTTGAGAGCAATTTTTGGGAGTGATGCCAAATGATAGCTTGTGTCATGGGCTTACGCTTTGCACATTGTCAGATTTTTAAAAAATCATCTTCCATGTTAAACCGCCACATCATGCCTATTTTTTCAGAATCGGGCTTAACTTTTTTTTACCTTTAAGTTCTCCCGGTTTGAGAACGCGTGCATCTACAGGGATGGGAGCTATACCCAAATGTAGATTGGAGTCCCCGCTACCTTTTGGCATCAATAATTTTTTTTAATTTTTTCAAAATTCCGAGATATAGCCGTTTGAAGTTGGGCGGGCGAAAACGCTTCTGGAAGCTGAACGCTTTGACCTAGATATTAGATGTCCTGAAATATTCTAAATTGCATTGGTTATGCTTGTCGTCCCAGCGACTCAAATCACAGTGGAAAACGTATTATCGTCTTGAAATTTTACTTTAAAGAACTTTGAGAGTCTATTTAGTTCATACATTATTTAATACATAAACATCCTTTTCATATTTATTTTTGCAATACCAAGACATTCTTGACATATTCGACATTTTCCTTTGAATTGACGATTTTTGATTTATTTTCAGCGAAAACGGTTAAAGGTTAACCTTTTTCATTTATTTTTTTGTAAAAATCTCAACCGATAACCTTTATTTTTGATTTTTTTTTAATAAATCTCAAACCTTAACCGAAACGTATTTCAAGCAATATGGTAACTCTCAGAGAGAAACCGATTGAAAATAAAGGTTGACTGTTATTTCTGGTCTCTGGTTGTGAGGTATATCAAAAGAAAGCCCTTGAAGAGTTTGACAAGAATCATTAAGCCGGGCAGTATTTTTGTGTGACCAACATGGGTTAAATTCGACCCAAAGTGTAAAAAAATGAAAAAAGTCAACCTGGTTGGGTAATTTTATAATTTTAATTCCTAACCGAAAGTAATTTGCATAATATTTTTTTTATGAAATTTGTCACATAATATTCCCAAAAGTGTCAGCGCAAAAAGTCAGGCCAAATTTCTTTGACAAACACCCCGGTAGACAACTTTAAATGTCGAAATTTTGAAATTTTCGAAAAAAAATCCTGCTTCTGTTTCTTGTTTAATGTTTATCCAGAGAAAGGTCTTGATGTATAGCATAAGAATAAATTTGTCTGGCAGACTTTTAATGTGACCAAAATGGGTTTAATTCGATCCTAAGCGTGAAAAACAGAAAAAAATCAACTCATTTGAATAATTTTGTAAATTTAATTCCTAACCGAAAGCAATTTGTTCCATTTATTTTTTGACAAAATTTATTACACAATAAAAAATAAATCAACGGTTTCACCTACAATAATGTGTTGTACCTTTTTGTAAACCCAAAAACATTTTTTTATATATAATTTTTTAAATAAAGATGTTTTAAGAAATATTTTTTGATAAAATAATTCTCAAAGTCAAAATTTTGAAAAAAAAAAAGAGGGTAGTCTGTAAAGCCGGTTTACGGACGATGATTTTACGTGATAACGTCGTAAGAAAACAGGTTGTGTGCTTTTGTTTAAAATGAGTCAATTGAAGCGTGTATTTATTTCAAATCATATGTAATTTAGAAGAAAAAGCTAAAAAAAATTACCTTTTTTTCCCATTATATTAATTTTTTATTTGAAAAGTTTACAAAAAAAAATTATACCATTAAAAAGCCAAATGCGCAAAAAGTATTAAAATAATTTATTAAAAACAATCATTTCTTATGAAAAAAGTGAAAAAATCACTTCCATCACCCAAAAATCCATTTTTTTGATATAACAACCTATAATAAATTTTATACCACTTGAAAGCTTATTGCTTCAGCTCAAAATACATATATCGATCATGTCTATTAGAAATCTAAAAAAAAAAGCTAGAATTTTTTGAACTCGATCAATTTTCATCAAAAAAAAAAGCAAAAAAAAAAACATATAATTTTATCTTCTCATGCTATTGAATCAATTTTTTTCAATGACAACCTATAAAAAACACTATATCATATAAAAGCTTATAATTTCACATTTCATATGACGTTTCAATCTTATTTCTGCGATGCCTAGAAAAAATGTTAGAATTTTTTAAAGCCAACCATGTCGAAATTTCAAACTGATAATACGGTACTTCCCACACTGGTGGCTGTTCATGATCAACAGATGTCCACAGGTGTTTTGAGGTATTTATGAAGTTTTTTAATTTAATATTGTGTAGCTTGTAGTGAATTTACAGTTATGTGTGATATATCAAATGAAAGGTAATATTATCAGGATGTTCAACAAAGTTAAATCAAATTTGTATCTGCTCTAGATCAAAAGATATAACTTGTTGAAAAATAGAACTTTATTTTACCATTATCTTAAAAATTGTGAATACAAAATTGATTGAAATTTCACAAAAATATAGTCCTGTCTATTTTATCTATCTACAGTATAAATTTCATTCATTTATGTGTTGAAGAAAAAAAAAAAAGATAAAAATAAAAAAACGGTTAAAAACGGTCAAAAAACTTGGGACAAAAAAACTTGTTTTTCGGTCAAAAATCATTTAAAATACCAATTTTTGGTATGGCACAGTCATAGACTACAAATGTTCTATAAGTTTGAGATTTTTTGAACGCTACGAAAAATTAAAAAAAAAAAAATAAAAACTCACCCGAAAATACCCCAAAATAAGTAGGTGTTTTTCAAAAATTCAAATTAAAAAAAAATCCGTAGTAGACCCCAAACTTTTTTTTTTATTATCTTTTGAATGACGTTCAATTTCCCCTACTTATAATCACTACTTCGTCAAATGTCTACCTCATGTTTTAGTCTTAGGAAACCATTTGTTACTTGGTTTTGAAGTTTTAAAATTTTTTTTTTTAATTTCAATAAATTTTGTATTAGACTTAAAAATGTAATACATTCAAAGTATTAATTTAAATAAAATTTTTGTGTTGCTGATATGTAAAATTTTTAACCGTGTAGTTAAAACTACTTGCAGGATGATTCCTCCGAGTTAACTCAGCAATGAATAAAATACTATTTTAGATTTGTAGGGTATATTTTTGTGATGTTGCTCTGCTAGTGAATATAATTAAATTATATAAAACATTATAATTGCATTAGGGTGGTCAATAGCAAAAAAAAAACAAAAAATTTAAAAAAAAACTCAATTTTTCCAAAAAACTTAAATAACAATTTGAAAAATTTTCTTTGCGAGTTTTTTTTACTTTTGGTAAATGATTAATCTCACAAGAATAGATATTAAAATTGTTGTCAAATGAAAGTTAAAGTTATATTGGATATAGGCCTGCAATAATTAAAATAACAACCTTTTGAAGCGGCAATCTGACAGCTGTCCATATTAGTACCGTAGAAATAGTATTTGTGGTACAGCATTTTAATTTTTCCAGAATGAATAATTTTTATTACAAACGAATTTTTATAAAACTTCAAATTTATTTTATTTAATATTTATTCTGTGAAATATGAAAATTACTCGTATATAAAAATTGAATACGACTTTAATTTAAAATTATTTCCATTCTGACTAAGCTAATTTTTATTGATGCCAGAGGCATTTTATTTGCCTAGGAAGCTTAAGAGACCACCTTGATTTCTACCGCCGCCTAAGCCGACACCAAGACCAAGACCAAGACCGGACTGAAGTTTTCCATTACCTCGACTGCCACTGCTTCCTTGAACGCCAACTCCTACATTACCACCGATTCCTCCTTTTCCGACAATTCCTCCTTGACCGCCAGCTCCTACTTGAGCATTAATTCCAGCACCGATTCCGCCCATTCCTCCTTGACCGCCAGCTCCTACTTGAGCATTAATTCCAGCACCGATTCCGCCCATTCCTCCTTGACCGCCAACTCCTACATTACCACCGATTCCAACACCTAGACCGCCAGCTCCTACTTGAGCATTAATTCCAGCACCGATTCCGCCCATTCCTCCTTGACCGCCAACTCCTACTTGACCATTAATTCCACCACCAATTCCGCCCATTCCTCCTTGACCGCCAACTCCTACATTACCACCGATTCCAAGGCCTACACCGCCAACTCCTACATTACCACCGATTCCTCCTTTTCCGCCAAGTCCTCCTTGACCGCCAGCTCCTACTTGAGCATTAATTCCAACACCGATTCCGCCCATTCCTCCTTGACCGCCAACTCCTACTTGACCATTAATTCCACCACCGATTCCGCCCATTCCTCCTTGACCGCCAACTCCTACTTGACCACCAACTCCTACTTGAGCACCGGGTCTACCTTGAGCACCGATTCCTACTTGACCACCAACTCCTACTTGAGCACCGGGTCCACCTTGAGCACCGATTCCTACTTGACCACCAACTCCTACTTGAGCACCGGGTCCACCTTGACCGCCAATGCCTCCTTGACCGTTCCAGCTAGCTTGACCACCTACTCCACCTTGACCGTCAATTCCGCCTTGACCGCCGATGCCGCCTTGACTGTTCCAGCTAGCTTGACCACCTGCTCCGCCTTGACTGCTCCAGCCGCCTTGACCGCCAATTTCTCCTTGACCGCCGATGCCGCCATGACTGCTCCAGCCGCCTTGACCACCAATTTCTCCTTGACCGCCAATGCTGCCGCCTTGACTGCTCCAGCCGCCTTGACCGCCAATGCTGCTACCTTGACTGCTCCAGCTGCCGCCTTGACCGCCAATTTCTCCTTGACCGCCAATGTTGCCGCCATGACTGCTCCAGCTGCCGCCTTGACCAGCAATTTCTCCTTGACCGCCAATGCTGCCGCCTTGACTGCTCCAGCCGCCTTGACCGCCAATTTCTCCTTGATCGCCAATGCTACCGCCTTGACTGCTCCAGCTGCCTTGACCGCCAATGCTGCCACCTTGACTGCTCCAGCTAACTGGACCACTTACTACATTTTGAGCATTAACTTGGTATAGTGAAAAAACCACAACCGATATTAGAAAATATCTCATCTTGTGTATTTTTAAATTATTTTTAACTTGGAATAAAATATTGTATAGGTAGAAACTCTAACGAATATAAAGTTAAACTGTTAATGTTTCAAAAAATTTACGGCTCTTTTATATTCGCAAATTTTTAAATTTTTATTTGTTTTTCATCAGAATATTAATTTTTTGTTTGGTAAATTTCTAAGAATTTTCCATTCTTTTCTTTAAAAAAAACATAAACAATATTTGTGTAGTGAGAACCACCCAAAAATTTTGTTGTTTAACAACAAAACCAATTGAACAAATAGAACCAAAATGTATCTCCTTATTAATTGTGAACAAAAAGGCCTTGCAAAGTAAAGCACATGTTTTAATTAAAACAATCTGATGTTTGGAAAAATTCGTAGAAATCCAGTTAAGGGAGAGGTGACAGTCTTTTTTTGTAAATTTAAAAATTTTGGTTTATTCAAAAAATTTTGGTCAAAATATTAGATATGAGACTGTCTATCCCGTGAAAAGACGAACCAAGATTGGATTTATTTTCCATAAACGACTGCATTGTCATTACCGTGATTTTTGGGTCCTTGCAATTTAATGTAATTAATTGTAAAATATTCATTCATTCATTCATTCATTCATTCATTCATTCATTCATTCATTCATTCATTCATTCATTCATTCATTCATTCATTCATTCATTCATTCATTCATTCATTCATTCATTCATTCATTCATTCATTCATTCATTCATTCATTCATTCATTCATTCATTCATTCATTCATTCATTCATTCATTCATTCATTCATTCATTCATTCATTCATTCATTCATTCATTCATTCATTCATTCATTCATTCATTCATTCATTCATTCATTCATTCATTCATTCATTCATTCATTCATTCATTCATTCATTCATTCATTCATTCATTCATTCATTCATTCATTCATTCATTCATTCATTCATTCATTCATTCATTCATTCATTCATTCATTCATTCATTCATTCATTCATTTAGTTACTATTTTCATTCGAATAGTTCTTTCATTCGATAGTTTTGTATTCGATAGGTTTTTTATTCAACAGTTCTTTCATTCGAATAGTATTCTTATACAATATTTTTTTCATTCAAATAGTTTTTTATACGATAGTTTTTCATTCGAATAGTTTTTTCTATTCGGTAGTTTTTTTCATTTAAATTGTTTTTTTATACGATAGTTTTTATTCGATAGTTTATTCGATAGTTTTTATTCGCATGAATGAATGAATGAACTATTCGATAGTTCAAATCAATCAGTTACTTACTATCGTTACTTCAAATCATTCGATAGTTCCCATCACTACGCGGTACTGACATCTTAGAAAAATCGTGTTATATTACTTATTTACAGATGTCAAAGTTGGAAAAAAGAGTTGCCAGGTGCCATTAATCAATAAAAAAAAAAAACAAAAACCTGATAACCTACGTAAAAGGAAAGAAATTTGAATGAAATCTCTTGTAAATGATTAACCTAAAATCAAGACAAAATGGTTGCCAGCAGAAATTTATAAACATTTATAATGGACAAAAATAATATAATAGAATCTTTAAATATAGTCAAGTTTGTATGTAGAAATCGGTTTAACTAAAGATTAACTTAAAAGCTAAAGAAAAAAGCTGCAGAAGCGTTAGTTAAATCGAAGGGTTTCCAGAGCCATTAAACTTGTAAGCTTTAAAAATCTTGAAACAAACCCATTCAGAAGTGTTTCTGAGCACACGGAGGCTACCATACATACAAAATAAAAACATAATATTTCTGACGAGGAACAAAGACTAAAAACGATATTGCAATAATAGGCTGAAGCGTAGGCAGGATTGCCAAAGTCCTTAAATTGTAAAGCAAATTAAAAATAAACGAAACTTGAAAAATTCGAGTTTAAAAGTTTATTTTCATTAAGGCAGCTGATTTTTGAAAAAGAGTATAAAAAAAACGTTTAAAAATGTTTGCATTTTCACTTTTTGAGTCAATATAGTTAAAGGTTAAAAAAAATGATTTATGCAAAAGAATTTAAAATTGAATTTGATAATAGGAAAAATTATTACTAATCGAGGGAAAATGGTAAAAAAAATTGGTAGTGAGCACTGAGTTGTCTTGAAAAAAATCCTTTGGAAGCAATAAATTTGCCTTTTTGAGAAAAATATGTTGAAATTAATTCATAAAACATTATGTTGTATCAAAATTTTTAAATATAAATTAAAAAATCTTTAATGAAACATAATTTTATTACAAAATGCATTATTTTTTTTCAAGTGAGGCAACATTTTTGCTGAATTGGCAATGCTGTGAAGAGCAGAATTCTCGAGTAAAATATGGAATTTGACTGAAACACCGCTGTACGGCTTTTGAGTGGGTTGGGGTCGAAATTCTGTATGGGCCAAAATTCGGATTCCAAAATTCTGTATTTTAAAATTCTGTAAATTCAAAATTCTGTATTTTAAAATTCTGTAAATTCATAATTCTGTATTCTAAAAATTCTGTAAACACAAAATTCTGGATTTCAAAATTCTGGATTTCAAAATTCTGTATTTCCAAAATTTTTGATATTTTCTATGCAGAACCTTGAAGCAGTTTGCGTTCGACAGCTTAAGTTAAGTGTTATGCGTTAATGGTGATATGAAAATCTCGGAAAATTCATCGGAAAATGGAGCGCTTAATTCAAATTAGTCGAACATTCAATTATTTATGTCCAATTATTTCGAAAAATTGGAATTTTTTGAAAAAAAAAACAAATTCAAGTTAATAGAACATGAATTTGTATGGATAATGAAAATATTTTTTTTTAAATGGAAAATCTCGGAAATTTTTTTCAAAAGTTGGGTACTTAACTCAAATTAGTTAAGCACTTAATTATTCAAGGTAATTTGAAAAAATTTTTTTTTCGAAAATCACAGAAAAAAAATTATTATTTGTAAAAAAAATTTTTTTTTGAATTTTTGTTTGGCACCTAAATATTATAACCCGTTTAAGGCATTTTCTGCTAATTGCTCTGCTAACTATAAATCGAGTTAGCAGAACATTAAGTTTTTCCAAAAGTAGGGGAGCACTTGATATAATTTTGGGGTACTTGCTCTGCTTACTTGAGGGACATGTTTTAATGTTGATTTGCAGAATTTTGAAAAACAGAATTTTGGATTTACAGAATTTTGAAATACAGAATAATAGAAAAGCAGAATAATGGCATACAGAATTTTGTTCATACAGAATTTTTTCTTCAGATACAGAATTTTGGAATACAGAATAACGACCCGTTCCCCTTTTTTTGTGCCACACTATAGCTCAACCACCACCGCCGAAGTACCGCGGCACTGAATTCAAAAATTACTTGTATGACAAATCATCGCTGAACCATCACTGAACCACCTTTGAACCATGGCTACAAGCAGTATGGGGTGCAATTATCCGTTGAACGGCTGTGATGTGGCGGTGGTTCGATTGTCAAGAAAAAAAAAATCAATTTTCGGTTTTACTCTGGTTAGCAAAACAATAAATGCTTAAATATAGCGAGGCCAGCAAGTAGGTACTGTTAAAAACATCAAATCTAAAACTTATTTCAACGGTACACTAATTCATTAGCTCCTTGGTAAAGGAAACTTCTTGACGAAATGTCATGAAATTTGGTACACTGAAGGATATTTGTATGGAGAATACGAAAAAAATGCCAACTTTTTTTCAATTTAAAATGGCGGCTCCAAAATGACGGCCAGAATAAGCCTTTATATAGAATTCTTTTTCAAAATAGTATATACATATAAGCTAAAAATTTGGTTTAATTTTAAGTCTTAAATCCAAAGAGTGCCAAATTAGTAAAACACAATTTTAGACCTCTTATTACGCTATTTCATGGATATTTTTGTTAATTAGCTAAATTTTCGTAAACCAAAATATACTTTTCTAATAGATTTTAATATTCAAAATTCAAATCAGAAGTCGAAAAAAATCTATGACGTCACGTTTCGTAGATAAAAATTCATGTTGAACTTCTTAAATCTCAAAAACGTGACTCATTTCAGCTGCGATTAACCAGTTTTGACTGCGATTTTACAACTTCAGCACCGATTTAGCAGCTTCGGCAGCGATTCAACACTTTATACTTTAATTACAAGTTTCGGCTGTGATTTCCCGACACACTGCGACTTAAATTTTCAGCGAGAAATCACAACGTTTGGATGCGATTCAACAGCGTGCGATTTACGATTTTCCACTGCGATTTTACAGTTTCCAAAGTCATTAACCAATTTTACGCTCATACTCATGAAATTCAGTTGATGTATTTTGATACCCTGTAGATATTAGAAGATCGGATTCTCAACATATTCTAATTAAAAAATTGCGATTTAAAATGGAATAAATTTTTCTTCAAAAAATAGGTCAGACTAATAAAAAAAAAGGGGAAAACTAATCATCACTTCAGTCAAGATTATGATTATTCTCTTTTCTGTACTCTTTGCAGCTCCGACAAGAGCTTTTGGGTTTAAGATATTATAAACTCTTTGATATCAAATCTCCTTTCACTCTAAAGTTGATGCTTAATGTGCATGCATTTTCATAATTATTTTTATTATATGTATATTTTCCATAAAGTGACGAAGTTTTTCTTTTTAAACCAAAACAAAAATAAAAAAAAAATATAAAAATTTCACTTTTGATGCAAATTTTTTTTCATTTCTGCACTGCACACGCATCCTTTCTCATTAATTAGCCTCTTAACAAGACTGCAACAACAACGATGACAAGACACGTGATTAAAATTAAACACAAAAAATTATTATAATAGGCGAACGAAATGCAACAACAAAAAAACTACCTTAAAGCCTCATCTTGCGTGACGTGTCAATGCATTCTGAAGTAGCAAAACTATTGCTCTAGAGTCTTATACAAGTCTTATATAGGTACTATAGTTGCATATAGATGATGATGATGATGGTAAAGCTACCTACTATTCAAGCACCATTGTTTCCTGTCCACTTGAGCACAGAATTCATTAGGCAACTCTATAATACTCTCGTACAAAAGTTCTCAGTTCTCGAGGTGGCAAGAGCTGCTCATTCAACCTCAACCTAACTCGTTCGGTTGTTCGTCGTCGTTTGGTTGGTTGTCAGTCAGCCCACCACCCAACACCTGAGGGTGGAATAATAAATGAGAAACTATATCACACAAAAACCCCCTAGTTCCTCGTTTGGAGTCTTTTGTTTGTTATAGCTGTGTTTTTTTTTTTCTGGAGGTACCTATACCTTCTATATGCTGATGTGCATTCACGAACTTAAAGTGCTGACTTAAGCTTATCCCACTTTCGCAAATCATTCTCAAGTTACTTGGGGGCATTTTATTTGCTCTGGCTCATCATCATGCATATATGACGCCCGAACGACGACGATGACGACGACCAGCCTCTTTACTGTCGTCGTTGCCATCAGGTCGTCTAGGTCTATATTCTCGTATGTGTGCCATGCCAGCCATCTGAGCAATCACACAGTTTTATGTTACGTAAAATACCTTTAAGCATTTTGTAAAGACCTCGGGAACGATTAAAAGATTTACTTTGCGTATAAACATTGTTGCCATTCTATTATGATTTTTTTCATAATAAAGAAATCTAGGTAATCAATTTATGTAAATACCTATCGATGTTATGTAAAAAAAAATCGATTTTCTAATCGATTTATGATAACATCGATACTTAAAAAAAAAAAATCGAATCTAATCGATTTATGAATATATCGATATTTAAAAAAAAAATCGATATTTCAAGTCTAAAAATATATCGATTAATCTAAATTTTTTTAAATACCAAATTATTAATCAGAATTTATATGTGAAAATTTTCCATAACTTCTATTATGCTAAGCTGGCTTCATAGAATTTTTATTATATCTAATTTTCGTCAAAACTAGTGACATGAGTCTATCTAAAGTTTTAAGGAAGGATTCCATGTGATTTTACATTCTATTAACTTCTACAGAAGACAGCACTGGATATTAGTGAAAAGCTATTACAAACATCACAGTAATTATCACAGAGGTTGGGGTTTAAAATTCTGTATGTGCCAAAATTCGTACTCCAAAATTTTTTATTTTAAAATTCTGTAAATCCTAGGAAACGACGCACAATGGGGTAAAATGACGAAAAGCTGGCAATCAAAAGAGCTAGACATTTGAAATTTGGTATAATACGAATGTTAGTACATAACCAAAATTTTGAATGGCCACGCCCATTTTTTAAGGTTTCTACCCAAACTGTTTTTCAAGATTTTCGAAAATTATCGGAAAATCCTCAATCAGTTTTAATAAAACTGTGAATGGCTTTGATAAAATATAAAACAATTGCAATTATCAAAACAAAACAAAAATTTAAATTAGGGTTGCCATTTTCAAATTTTGTATATACTTTTTTTTATTATTATTTTTTTAGTATAAATTTATTTAGTTTAGTTTTTTTTTCAAATATTTCCTTATACATAAATAAAATACATTTTATAAATGACCGAATTAAATAATTTAAATGTCCATATCACTTTCAATTTTTACTAAAAAAAAACGTGGACATATTTATAAAAAGTGACATTAGGTGCACATTGTAGCAAAAAAATAAAAACTCATATACATATTACAAAACAAGACAAAACACTGAACAAAATGACATATAAAACCTATTGGCGTTTTACGGCGAACAAAACGAATAAGACTTTTAGAAAAATGCAAAAAATACACATTATTTTTAGGTAATTTTTCATTTTTGACTACGAATTAAAATAAGTTGAATGTTTTTTTTTATCATGAAAAGAAAATTTTTATAAAAACGACCTGAGCCGAGAAATAGTTCAGTTCAGTTATTTAAAATAAAGTTCAAATTGACTACAGTGCTCCGACAAATTCGACTTCAAATGGATCAATTTTAATCTAAAAGCTAGCTGGTTTGTGTGCCTTGTTATTGTTATCGTTAGGTTTAAAACTCAAAAAAGCTTACATCATTTGATTAAGTGAAAGTCTTTGAGAAATAGTATCTATTGATACCATCGCAATTGTTGGTAAAAAGCTGATTAGGAAAGAACCAAACAGAGGGTGGCATCATAGCTTTTAAAGCTTCTTATCGTAATTTGACAAAAGATGTATCGTTGAAAGCGACTTGATTGTCTGCTGGTTATAGGATATTTGCTTTTACATGAAATTTTTTATAGCGCCCTCTAGAGGACAAGGTCATGAACTATTTTTTTCTTCAAGAAGCTTTCTTTGAAAATACTTTATCACGAAATATTAACATTAAGATAATAATTTAAATATTTGTTTAGCTTATTTCTTTACTCTTGGAGACGTTGTTCTATTTCAATAGAAAATGATTTTATCAGTACAGGTTTAAAAAAAATCTAGAATATTGAACAAATTGAAAAACTTATTTTGTTCTTAGCAGTTACATCTTTATACTTCTCGAGAGTTAAAATGTTGATTCTTGATTATTTTTTCCTTACATCTCAAATAGTGTTGAATTGACTTACCTGAAAAGATAGAAAATAAAAAAATTAAATTAGTAAAAATATATTTTAATTTGAATTTGAAATATTAATTTTCATAAATAGGGGGTAAATGAGGAGGAAATGGTTTTGATGTGTTTTTTCTACAACAACAAAATTTAATTTTAATAATCATATAGAGAAAATCTAGATTCAAGCACCAAAAATGTCATTCCCTATATAACGACCACTTTTAAAATCTCTTGTGTTTGTTTTTTAAAATGATTTAATATAGCTTTTTACGGCCTTTAAATCAATAATTTCAACAAGTCCCAATTACCCTCTGTCGCCACACGGGTGCGAATTTGGCAGGACAAAAATGAAAAGTGGTCACAGAAAAGTATCTTTATAAGGGTGAAAATACATTTTTTTGGAATTGTGAATACAGTATTCGAATTCTTCGGAAAATTCTACATCAATTTTATGTATGATTTTCCATAAAATAGTGAGACCGAAAAAAGTTCTAGCGCCATGAAAAAGTATTAACCAAATTTGCAAAAAAGAGGTGTGCCTACAGAGGTTTAAATATAGTGCTTTTTCTTCTACTTTATTGTTTTCAGTATATCGAATTTGTATTATAAAATCTTCTTGTTTTTTAAATGAATAATGGATACATTTTAATGTAAACCTGTCAAAACAAACAATTTTGTTTTATTTTGTAACTTATTTTCAAACGATTTTCATAAAAGTAATACATTTATAAAATGTAATAGACTTTTCTGAAATTAAGTTTAAAGCTTTATAAAACTATTTATTTATATATTATATATTTATGACTTATGCCTCCAGAGCGCACCATAATCAGTTTCATGAGACGTAACATGTGTCCCCTAAAATCAAAAACAATCTATTCCACTTTTTGTGAAAAATGAGTTAGAAACTCAGTTTATCTCAATTTTTCAACCTCTTTCTTTTAGTGTGGTTGAGCACTTTCAAAGTCAACTTGTTCCAGAGTTATACTTTATAGAAATATTACAGTTTGAATCAAAACGAATGTATTCCACATTCTTCACATTTTTTGAGAATCAAAACAACACTATTCCTGATATAAAGCAAAATATTTCTTTTGCTAAGTTTCAAAAGAAAACTATTCCTATGCATGACTTTCAAAACACTTCTATTCTAAAATTAATTATTAAATATTTTCGGAACGCGTTGGGTGACAAAGGAAAGCACAGTCAGTATAAAATCAAAAGTACATGTTTAATTCGATTCAGAAGTTGTTTTTTTAATAAAGCGGGAAAAAGTGCTTCGGAACGTTTTTTTTAAATAACTCAATAAAAGAAAAAGTGGAATAGATTGCTTTTGATTCTAGGGGACACACATAGCCTATATGTAGCAGACAAGCAAGACGCTTCCAACGATACTCTATTTGTCAAATTCTTTCCAATAGTTTAGAAGCTATGATGCCACAGATGAACATACATACCGGTCAAATCACATAATCCTTCTTTTTGACTTTGTCGTAGTTAGGAAAGACATTTTTACACTTTATTTTCATAAATTCTATTTTACAAAAGGAAGTTGGCAACCATATTGTCTTCGTAGCTTTTGGGTGTGTACGATGCGTTTTGTTCCCAATTGCACATTTTAAGTTATAATAACGGTTCTTCGTTATATTCTTTTATTAATCAATGGCAATTAGAGCATTGTCAGCTGTATTATAAATGTTGGCATAAGGCATTTACGAGAATGCGAAACATTCAAAAGCTCTCAAAAGAAAAAAAAAAAAAAAAAAACTCTCGTTTTCTGTTAATTTTTTTTATTTGTTTCTTTTTTTTGCAAAATTAATTTTTTTTTTTTTTGCAATTTTAGTATTTGTAATGTAATCGCATGCGACACGCACACGACATTATGACGAGACACTAGCAAGAAGATTTTCTCTCTTCGGCTCTTGACTCTTGTGTCTCGTTGTTATTTTGTTTGCGTTTTACATGACATACAGTGCGGTTCACATGGTTAGACGCACCAATTTTCGTTTACATAAATTTCATTTTTTTTTTTGTGTGTGCAAGAATAACCAAAAAAATTGTATTTATTAGAATGGTTATTTAGTTCTTAATAGAAAAACAAAAAGAAATAGTGGGTGAGTTGAAGTTAACGGTACTTTTTAGTCCTTCTTGTCTGTGATGTAAGAAAAAGGGCAGCTTTTTTCGGTTCACATGATTAGACGCACACCTTAAATTAGTTAGTTTGGCGAGATCTATTGCGCTGATTTGATTAAATTTGGAAGATTAAGCATCAAGAAGTTATTTTTTAGTGATTTTCATTCAAAATCTGTTAAAAAAAAGTTCTGAGCGCGAAAGAATAAGGGAAAAATGACGCGTTGGATTCCGAAGGTCTTTCCATAAGCCCCATTGCCAAAAAAATAGGATGAAGTGACTATTTCAAAAGAAATTATTTAAAAAACAGTGCCTCCTACGAAAAAAACTTCAAAGGAGGAACAATAGAAGCTTTAACTCCTCAGGAAAAATGAAAATTTATGAAAAAAGCGTCAAAAACAGCTCTATCCCCGAGCAAAATTAAAGAAAAAGCTCGGCTAACGGGAAGAACATCAATTTTTCGGTGAATTTTTTTGAATGCTGAACATCCTAGATTAAAATAAAACTTAAAAATAGTCTTTAAAAAACGCCATTTGAAAGAAACAGCGGATGGAGATCGCACGTCTTCACATAACGTGGGAAACAAGTTTTTGAAGTTTTTTTAAATTGGCGAAATGTGTTTTTTCTAATGAAAAAGAATTTAATTTGAATTGTTCTCATGGGTATTAAAACAAATTTCACGATTTTCACTAGGAAGAAAAGTTTTTGACACTTCAACATTCAAGAAAAGGAGGAGTAATGGTTTTGGGAGCCATTTAATATTACATTCGATTTAGTTTTCGTTTCAAACCACTCATTTTTGCAAATGGCGTTTTTTAAAGACTATTTTTAAGTTTTATTTTAATCTAGGATGTTCAGCATTCAAAAAAATTCACCGAAAAATTGATGTTCTTCCCGTTAGCCGAGCTTTTTCTTTAATTTTGCTCGGGGATAGAGCTGTTTTTGACGCTTTTTTCATAAATTTTCATTTTTCCTGAGGAGTTAAAGCTTCTATTGTTCCTCCTTTGAAGTTTTTTTCGTAGGAGGCACTGTTTTTTAAATAATTTCTTTTGAAATAGTCACTTCATCCTATTTTTTTGGCAATGGGGCTTATGGAAAGACCTTCGGAATCCAACGCGTCATTTTTCCCTTATTCTTTCGCGCTCAGAACTTTTTTTAACAGATTTTGAATGAAAATCACTACAAAATAACTTCTTGATGCTTAATCTTCCAAATTTAATCAAATCAGCGCAATAGATCTCGCCAAACTAACTAATTTAAGGTGTGCGTCTAATCATGTGAACCGAAAAAAGCTGCCCTTTTTCTTACATCACAGACAAGAAGGACTAAAAAGTACCGTTAACTTCAACTCACCCACTATTTCTTTTGGTTTTTCTATTAAGAAC
The DNA here is from genome assembly GCF_945859705.1 of Episyrphus balteatus. Classification (NCBI taxonomy): domain Eukaryota; kingdom Metazoa; phylum Arthropoda; class Insecta; order Diptera; family Syrphidae; genus Episyrphus; species Episyrphus balteatus. The sequence goes on along the minus strand of NC_079134.1, from coordinate 149,667,287 downwards.
TAAATAACCATTCTAATAAATACAATTTTTTTGGTTATTCTTGCACACACACAAAAAAAAATGAAATTTATGTAAACGAAAATTGGTGCGTCTAACCATGTGAACCGCACTGTATGAAAACACTTTCAATTGAAATGACTCAATAAAAATGGCACAAAACATACAAAAAGAAAGGAGGAGAACTATGACTATGACACTGTGACTTTAATTGAATCGTATAATTCTTCTTAAATGAATAAGAAATATACAGAAAAATAAACAAACAATGGAAAGATATGGGTTTGGGTTTTAATTTTATTTGACAGTTTTATCCAAGTTTGATCAAGGGTGACCTGAATTTTTGACTTGAGGATTGAAGAATTAACGATGCAATTTATAAGAAATATCGATTGTAAAGTTTCGTTCTTACATAGATAAAATATTTTATTTGTCGAGATATGTTTTTAAGTATTTTATTTTTAAATAAAAAATTACCTTATTTTTACAATTAGTAAATTTAGATTAATGACTCAGAAATGCATGGTTTTTTTTTTCTATTTTAGGTACACTTATTCGAAAAGAGCCACTTAAAAGATCTGTAAGACTCTAGCGTGTACCAAATTCATTTTGTTTGCTTTTTGTTCGTGCACTTGAACTTGAACTTGTTCACTTTAAAAAATCAAACAGTAAAAGTAAGTATGCATTAGAACGGATTGCTCATTCAATGGATTTTGATTTGCTTTGCTCTTTAAATTAATGGGAAGGTCCTCCGCTTCACAATTTTCCATTTTTACTACTAAAAACTAATTTTTTTTATTAATTGACTTTTTTAGCAAATTTCTATACATATTCTTGTAGAAAATTGAACGATCTACAAAAAAGGCCTTATACACTTTTTTCGTTTATCTAACCGTTTAATAGATATTTGAGGTCCAAAAATCGAGAAAATCTTGAAAAATTCGTTTTTTGTTCTTAATTTTGTAACAAATTGAAAAATTATAATAATCAAACGCGCATGACATATTCTTGTAGGAAACAGATTGCTCCACAAAAAAGGTCTAGGTAACTTTTTTTTTAATCAAACCATTTGAAAGATATTCGAGGTCAAAGTTAAAAAAAAATTAAAAAACATTTTTTACTTTAAAAAATTTTCCAAATCACTGAAACTTCATTATTTTCAAACTATCAAGATGTATTCTTGTAGGGACTTAAACGTTCTACAAAAAATTCCTTGACATCAAATTGATTGCTTTAATAGTTTAGAAGATATTCGTATCTAAATCGCAATGCATACGGGTCATAAGAAAATTATTGAAATCAGTGGGCATTGGTTTAAAAAAAAATATTTTTTTTTTTAGTAGATGCTTGGTGTAAAAATGGAAAATTGCGAAGCGGAGGACCTTCCCATTAATATAAAGAGCTCATATTTGGTGTGTATATTCTAGAGGTGTCTAGCAATCGATTTTTCGGAGTATGAAATCAAACAAAAGAATTTTGTTTTTTTTTTTACCCACCCTAATGTATATAGAGAACCACCAAAAGAATGGATTTGGTATGAGAACTTCAGGGAGTAAAAAGTCCTCATTAAAAAGTCTTCATAATGTATGACAACTTCAGAGAGTGAAAAGTGTGTCTTAACTGATTAAAAAGAATTAGAACTAGTGATTCACACTCTTAACCATAGTATGCGTACTCAGTGGCGTATTGAGGGGGGGGGTTCAGGGGGCTCAATTCGCTTTGTTTCTGCTCGTGAACTTAGTATCTTTTTCAATGAATCTCCAATTTTTGGACAAAATATTATCAAAACTTATATTTTTATTGTTTTGTAATGTTTATTTGTTGTTAATTTCATACAAAATACATAAAACACATGAGGCATGAAATATCATAATTCATCACTGCCTCTGTGTTTGCAACCTCATTCGCTTCACACTTTATCTAAATCAAATGTGACTTCTTATTTTTTCTTTTAAATTCTGCTTTTTTCCAATAAATTTGCCAATAAAATTGCATCCATGTTCAAAGTAGCAGTAATTCAACTTTAGAAACAAAATTAAAATTGGATGATCCTTCAGTTTTGACAGTTCCAAGCATTTTCGAAGTTTTCGAAATCGATCGAAGGTCAATTTCACTTGAAATTGAAAAGTGATGCCAGTTCACTTTCGGTCGAATTGCGGAAATATAGGCATTTATACCGAAAAAAGTGATGAGTATAGCTCAAAAACTAGACGTGAAAGGAATAAATCTGTAAACAGTTTTGAATTCAGCACATGAAAAAGTTCGAACGAAAAAGTGTTTTTTTTTTTTTTAAAGATTACTAAACACCTTGCTGTTTGTGTAAAATGTTTGGCATACAAGAACTTCGAAAAATAACTACTTGAATGTGAAAGGTGGAGACAGTAGTACGAAGTTGTCGGGAGCAGTAAAATGCTACTATACGACTTTCAGTACCACAGCACAGCGCTTTTCTCTCGATCAAAGATGAATAAAAAAAGAGACAAATTTGTAGTAAATTTACCTTATCAAAAATTTTTGAAAAATTTTCCAGCCCCCCCCAAATTTTTTTCTGGATACGCCACTGTGCGTACTGCGTATAATAAATCGACAGAAAGGAATCGTATCCGGGCGCCACTTAAATGAAAATTAAAATGTTTACATAAATGAAGTATTGTATCACACGGACAAAGATTTAAAAAAAATCTGAGAAGAGTGCAAATTAAAAAGAATTTTTTTTCACCGAATTCAATGTAATCAATCAAGTTCCAAAGTTGTACGACTGTAAATTTCACATAATTTAAACATCCAATTGTATTGATTTATCCAGTTAAAACATAAATACTTTTTGACAGTTTTTAAACAAAAAATCATAAAACATAATTGAGCTATAAAGCAAAAATCAATTTGATTAAAGCATCCATCAACCAGCAATATAAATTGAGGGCTATCCGAATCATTTTCTGTTATAGTATTGTTTTATAGCAATTAATTTTCACATTCTAATTAAAATTTTGAAAAAAAAAAAATTGATATTTCACTTACAGCACTTAATGTCACAACATTTGAACCATTTAAGCTTCGATCTGAAGAAGCGTTTCATTTTTGAATAATATTTTTTTTTCAATTGTTTGTTAGCACAATTATTTATTTTTTTTTTTTTTTTTTATTAATTTTTTTTTAATAGGTAAATGCTTTCACTTCAATAAATGCGTAGGTTGATACTCGAACGCGTTCTATAATTTAACTAAATTTAAAATTGATGATTCAATTTGCAATTATTTTTGTCAAAACTTTTTTCTTTTTGTTTGTTAATAATAATAATAAAAATAAAACTTAATAAAAAATAATTAAAATCTTCATACGTCAAGACGGGAAGACACAACATATGGAAACTAGAAATTATGACAGGTGGTTTTTTTTTCGAAAGATCCCCCCACGCAATCCAACTTCATTCCACCGGACTTGATGAGCATTAATTTGCATAAAAATATGGTGATGCGTTTGTATATTATTTTTTGTATAATTATTTTTCAATAAAATAAAAATAAATAATAATAATAATCAAAGCAAAACCTCTTCTTGATGACCACAGAAAACAGAACGCCTAAATGATCAAACAAAGTGTCTCCGTTCAATTAATATGCAAAACGTCAATTTATGACAGTTTACGAGTACCTATTAGTGAATGCTTTTTGTCTTGAATTGAGTCGAGAGTTTATTGACATCCGTTGAATTGTTGGAGCTGATGTCTTTGAAGTCTTTCGCATTTGTATCGTCTTATATAGCAGGTACGATACGGTGCGGGAAATAAAAAAAAATTAGATGGAACTTTATGTGGGTTATGTAAGTTTGTTTGTAGAAACGAACAAACAACAAATCCAAAAAGGACAGAATTCATCATATCAAGTGAAAGGAAAAACAAATCGTCATATAAGGGTGATATGCATAAAAAATAGTAAATGCTTTTACTAGAGAATTTTCAAGTATATTATACTATTTTTGATATGCATAAAAATCAAGTAAATGCTGAAATTTAAGTATTTATTATCAGTCATAGTAACTCCTTTTTATATGAAATTTTTCAGAAAATACTTTATTTTGTATGCATAAAAATTAGTAGGTAAGTACTTTTTTACTTGCGATATAGGTACTATAGGGCAAGTTTAGGATTCGTAAAAAAAATCGAACTCGAGATAACAATTTTACATGACATTACGATGATGGAGAATGCCAAAAAAGTGGGTCCGGCAATTCTGTCTGTCTGTCTGTCTGTCTGTCTGTCTGTGTGTCTGTCTCTATCTGGAGCTGCAGCCTAAACGAGAGAAGTGATTTTCTTCAAACTTAGTAGTTAGCAGTTTTTGGTGATTCCCTAGAGGGGAAATTGAAATTTTTTTTTTATGACCAAAACTAACGGTACCTGCCATATAACGGAAATAGAAAAGGTAATTTTTTTCAAAAACGGCTCTAACGATTTTGATTAAAATTTTTGTGTGTAGTACTACACATAATAGCCAACTTTTTAAATAAAAAAAATATTTTTTGTACCGTTATTAACGGTACCTGTCATAGAACGGTTTTTTTCGTTTCTGAATATCTCGTACAAAATTAACCCGATTTAAATGAAAATTTTTATACAAAAGTGTGTAAGTAAAGATAATATTAAAATTTTAGAAAATTTTCAAAAAACGCATTTTTGGTTTTTTAAAAAATATTTCAAAATTTTTTTTTGAAAAATCAATTTTTTGAAAACGGATCAATGAAAAATTTTGAAATTTAGTTTTTATGTGTAAATTAATTATTTCTTCAAAATGGCATACCAACTTTTTTTTTGAAAAATGTTAAAAAAATTTTATATATAGAAAATTATTTTTTTAAAAAACGGCTCCTACAATTTTCAAAATTTTTTTTCTAAAAATACCTTTTTATACGAGAAATAAAATGGCATATTTGTTTTTTTTTTAAGATATTTTAAAACGGAGTTTTATTAATTATAAAAACAGATTTAATTTTTTTATACTACTTATGAAATTTCTTCAAAATATCAAATTTTAAATTTCTTGAATAAAAAGCTTTAACATTATAGTTACTTTAAGCATAAGAGCAAGTACGTGCGACCCCAGTCGTGCAATTTATTTCTTTATGGATTACTAGATTTTTTCAAAGTTACAAAATACCAACTTGTAAAATTGATAGTACATACTTTTTTGTTTTAAAACCACAATTATGAAGCCATGAATCTTATGAATAGCAGTCTTGAGTAATATTTGTTTTTTGCCGCAATCGGTTCATGGTATTTCTTAAAAATGGATAGTTGTAAATATTTTTCGAAATGGGAGAATTTGTATGTATCCAATTACCAAAAAGTTTATAAAGATCTATTTTATCGGGCTCAGAGTTAAATTTTAAACAACTTTATAAATATAAAGGAAAAATGCGGATTGGGTTAAGCAAACAATTTATTGGTAAGCCATTATTGTAAATGAAAAGGAAATTTTGTACAATAAGTTTTTTTTCTTTTAAGTAATGTCAAGTTTCAAAACTTACTGTTGAGTTGATTTTTCAACTCAACATGTTTCAATTGCCAACACTAGGTATATTAACTTTATTAGCCTTGAATAATATATTTTAAGGAATTCGCAATGAAAAAAAAAATGCAAAACTGGTTCCCACGTACTTGCTCTTATGTCAAAAGTTGCTTAAAATATTGAAATATTAAAGCTATTAAAAATTCATAAAAGATTATAATATAAAATTTGGTTTAAAGCTAAAAAACGTTTTTTTAAATGCATCACAAAGAATTTTAAGAAAAAATAATTGGAAATCTAGAGTCGCTTTTTTAAAAAGAAGTTTTTTTTATCTTATAAAAATGTTCACAAATTTTTCAACAAAAAAAATGGTATCCCATTGAAAAGAAGATATTAATTGATAAATAAAGACAAAGTTTCAATAAAATTTATTGAGCCGTTTTCAAAATAGATTTTTCATACAAAATGTCGATCTTTTTTTTAATCCAAAAATGATTTTATTGAAAATTTTGTTTTATTTTAAAATTAAGTTCAAAAATTTTTATTGAAATCGGTGGTTTCGTTTACGAGAAAACGGTTCTAGGGAAAATACCGATAATTACGACCCAAATTTTCCACATTACATTTTTTTTTACAAAATCGTTAGAGCTGATTGAGATCTGATAGAGTCTGATTGTTACTTCGAGTTCGATTTTTGTATGCTGCTGTTAAGTTTACTTTTGACTCACTAAATAGCACGAACAGATGTTCAAACTTAAGAAACAGTAACAATTTGTATTGGATTAAACAGTAGAACTTTCAGAACAATTTATTTGTAAGGCCTAGTACGCTTCTAAAGCGAATCGAAAATTTGTCTAGGTCTCCAAAGTAAAAAAAAAAACTCTTTTTTAGCAAGTAAAATGATCTGGACCATTAAACGCTATTGACGAATGATTTTAATTTTTCCAAAGGTTCGGGCATAGGTAAAAATTTTGTTGGCCAAGCTAAAAAAAATTTTTCGTTCACAATTTCGTTGTGCTTGTTTTGTAAGATAATTTTCGTTTCGCTTCAGCAGCATACGTACTAGGCTTAAATACGAAACGAATAACAATTATCTAAAAAAAAAAGTATTTACTATCATTTCTAGTATTTACTTGGATGTATTTAGTATCTACTAAAAGTATTTGCCTGTACTTTTTTTTCATGTAAATCGGTTTAGTAGTTTCTGAGATAACACGTTGCAAACGAAAAATTTGGTTCTTAAATTCCGATTCTGAAAAAATTGTTGTTTTTTTTTTGTACATTAGCTTTAATTTTTGTTTCCTTTTTCATCATTTTTTTTTAATTTAAACGAAACTAAAAAAAACATCAGCTAAAACTATATCATAAATCACATCTGAACCAAATCTCTACTTAATTATGTTCTTTTCCATTTATATAAGCATGTCAAAACTCTTTTATTCTAACATGACACTGACACGGGTGACTTTTTCTCCTTTTTGTTTTTGTTGTATTTTTAAATGAAATGTCACTCCAATGTCTGGTTTTAAATGTATTCAATGACATCGTTTTCGTTTTCACTATAAGGAAAATTGTGTCTAATTTATTTTTAAAGGCCATGTCACATTTGTGTCATCTTACAATATTATGAAACAATCATACAACATTATGTATCACCCATAGAAAAGAATCTTTTTTCATGTTTAATATCCAGTTGTCTACTTAGAAGAAATTTATATTACATAGATAAAATATATTTTTTCAACCATAAGGGAAGATATTATAAGTTATAAAATAGAGCATTCATGTTTGATTCTGCGAACTTGAGAACATAATTCGGAAGACTATTCAATGGTCAGAAAAACTTAATATTAAAAAAAAAAAATTGTGAAAGGAATTTAATATTAACTGCTTAAGTTTATGGAAACAAAATGTTACACATACACCACAGTGACCAATGAATCATTTGTTTTTGTTTTGATGATTTTTTGAAAAACCTTTTTCTTTCAAATTTTCTACAATTCAAAACAAAATTTAGCTCTCTTTGATTTTTTTAGAAACAACAAAAATAAAACGCACCACTCTTGTACTTGCTCTTATGTGTAAAGTTGCTAAGATACATAGTTAAAGCGTTTTATAAACTTCGTAAAAGAATAATAATTTTAATTTAAGTTTATCATTAATTTTATAAAAAATCTAAAAAACAGATTTTTAAAGTTCGAAAACACCTACTAAAATAATTTTCATCTCCAAATGAAGTATGCTTTGTGATATTTTATAAAACAAACAATTGTTGAAATTTTTTTTTGGAAATTGTTTGGAATCGTTTTAAAAATAAATAATTTGTTTTTATAAAAATTTTCGAAACTTTTTCAAATAAACAATTTGGTATGTCAAAATTTTATGAAAATAAAAAAAATTTGAATATTTTTTTTGTTATCTAAAATGGACTTTTTGTCCATTTATATTAATATTAAACCTACGAAGATCGAGCCAAATAATCGAAAAAATTTAGTTGAGCTAAAATTTATCCCATACAAATTATCGATAACTTGTATGGGAACTTTAGACTTAAGCCTACAAAAAGTTTTTGTTAAAAAAAAAATTCCTTAAAATTGGTTAAGTTACTTACGAGAAAGTCAGAAATCAAGAAAATGGCAGGTACCACCAATATATATATATATATTTTTTTAATAAAAGTAAGCCTAATATGCCACCGTACACGTATTTTTTTTAAATCAAAATCGTTGCAGACGTTTTTGATAAATACAAACTTTTTCATTTTGGTCGTATTGCAAGCATCGTTACTTTTGTTCCTAAAAAATGTTAAATTGAAATTTCGCGGCACCCATCTTTTTGGTACCAACCAACAAACCAAAAAAAAACACACAAATCTTAAAACTTGTATCTAGTACCTGCTTTAAATAAAGTTACGCCATTTTTCCTTCTATGGGATTGAAATGAGTTTTTAAGTAACTAAATTTTGCAGTATACTTTGCGGTGCTCAATCAAATTCTTAAACGAGCATGAGGTTGACATAATATTAATGAAGCGACTTAGTCATCACAGCTATTAGCGACTAGATCAAGCTCTGAAGTCTATTCGTCATTGTTTGAAATAAGTTCTGTGTCCACCTTTATTTGTAATTATATTCGATATTCTAAAGTATCCACCTCTTATAGGCTATTTTATCAAAACTTTTCAGTCATTTCAACTGAAATAGAACAAAAAATTTTACCCATAATTCTAAATTATTTGCAAATATCAGTACTAAAATAGCCAATTGTTATCTAGCCTTGACCAGGCTCGCTTGCACTTTCATTTTCTAAAATTCAAAAGAAAACAAAAAACTCTTATACAAAATAAATGTCCTTAAGCCTTTTTTCCATAAGTTCATAACCAATTTCACAGTTCAGTTCAGTCGTTCAGACGTGTAACCACTCTGCTATTTCTATTAAACTATGGACATTCAATGTTCAAAGTGTAAAGTCTTAACTTCTAAAAGTAATTTGATTTACTGCGGGTGTTGCCGCTCGGCTTTCCATTTAAATTGTGCGAAAGTGAGTGAATCTCATCATTCCGCCCTCAAGTCAAATAAAAACTTAATTTGGCGCTGCGATATTTGTAAAAACATTCCAATTTTAAATTGCATAGCTAAAATCAAAGACTTTTATTCTTTCTTTATTGATAATAAGCTTGAATTTGAAAAGCTCATTACGGACCGTCCAAGTGGATCGAACCCCCCCCGGGCAACCCGATCTTACACTAATAAGGTAACAAAAGAATTAAATTTCTCTCCTTTTCCTCGACAATCATCTTCATCGGCAAACACAAGCAAATCTAAAAACACTCCCTTATCATCTCGCGTCGCTAAAAGTGATGGTGGCAAAAATCTCTCACATACTAAAAAACCGGTTTGTGCATCAGAGCTCGCTGCAAATCAAACAATCAATACTAATTCTTCAAAGCAGAATTCGAAAATTGATAAAGCTTTGTGCAGTGAGGAAACAAGCAAGATTTTTGACGGTGTCTCATTTGCTGATGTAGCTGCATCTGCTTCGTCTGTTGATTCAGACAAAACTGATGCAAATTCGTACATTGGTTCCATTCATCGAATCACTGAAGACGCTTTTGTGAAAGATGTTGCTATTGTCGATGACCATGATGTTACTTCGAAAGCTGATGTTGTGGTTGTTGTGGATGATGTTGCTGATGATAACGAAGTGGATGATGTAGCTGATGTTACAGATGATAACGATGTTACTGAAGGTGACCAAGTTGTTGTTGCTGTTGAGAGTGACCAAGTTGTTACTGCTGCTGAAGGTGACCAATTTGTTGTTGTTGCTGATGGTTATGATAACGATGTTGCTAATGGTGACAAAGTTGTTGTTGCCGCTGATGGTAATGTTGCTGATGCTGGTGGCATTGTTATGGTAGTGAGCGATGCTATTTCTCCTTGTCCTCAAGACATGAATGCACATGTAGAAGATGATGCGTTTGTCGGCGACACACACAATGTTGCTATGAAAATTGTTGCTACTGATAACGATGTATCGGGTGTAACTAAAACACTTATACCTCCCACTACTAGTGGTGTCAATGCAAATGATGTTACTATTAGAACTGATGAAAACACTCAAGACCGATTGAAGGAAGCCAAGTCTACAAAAAAGAGACATACTAAGGAAATCACAGGCAGTAAAATGATAGATGATGGGTGTTTCGGTGATTTAATTATCCAGAGTCGGAAATGGCTTCACTTATCTAGTTTTCGTCCTACTACTAGTACTGAATCGATAATTGAGTATGTTTCGGCATCTAGTGGCATCGATTCTTCGTTGATATCTTGCTTTAAGTTGGTTGGAAAAGATGTTAATATGGATCTACTTAAGAAGGTTAATTTTAAAATTGGTATTCCAGCTGATTCATTTAACTCCGTTTTCAACGCTAGTTTTTGGCCAAAGGGAATACGTGTAAAACCTTTTAAACATCTTCAAAAAAACGGGAAAGACCGGGCAATGGAAACACAGAAATGACATTTCCTTTGCTCATCTATAATACCGATCTAAATGCCATTGAGAATCCAAACTATAATGCTACTCCTACTGTCGAGTTAAATCCTACATCTGCTGAAGCAATCCTAATATACTACCAAAACGTGGGAGGAATGCGATCCAAAATACTTACTTTTCATAATGCTGTTATTGAGTGTAATTACAATATCATTGCTCTCACAGAGACTTGGTTGAGTGATGATATTTCGAATGCTGAAATCTGCAATAATAATTATGACGTTTATAGAAAGGATAGAGATAAAATCTGTACGGATCTGTCTAGAGGAGGTGGAGTGCTGATTGCTGTCATGAGTAATTTAAAGAGTAGGCAAATATCTCTTGCAAATTCCTCGGGTTTAATTGAACAGATATGTGTGTGCGTAAGCTTACCTTACAATTTAAACGAAATAAGTATCTATATTTTTAATTCATATATTCCTCCAAAATCGAGTTTTGATATTTATACTGCTCATATAAACAATATTAGTGAAATTGTAAAAACATTAGATTGTAATTCATACGTGGTAGTCTTAGGTGATTTTAACCTTAGTAAAGTAATCTGGATGTATTCTGAGGACGATAAAGCTCTTCTTCCATATAATGTTGTGAATGAAAATGAAACATTGTTATTAGACACCATGTCAGCTTTAAATTGCATACAAATGAATAATGTTGTTAACTCCATCGGTAGAATTTTAGATCTTGTTTTTGTGCAAGAAGACCTTGAAATTGATTTAACAGAAGAAGCTTTTCCTCTCTTAAATAATTGTATTCATCATAAAGCCTTACGCTTTGAATTAAAGTGCCTAAGATTTTATAATTTTGACTGTTCCAATCAAGAAATAGATTATAAGTATGACTTTGTCAAGGCCGATTACATTGGTATAAATAACTTTTTAAACAGCGTAGATTGGAATGTGGTCTTATGTTTCCAGGACTTAGAAAGAAATTATAAGACTTTTCAAAACATTATATATGAAGCTTTTTCTTCCTATATTCCTGTTAAACGGATGAAGAAAAATAATAAGCCCGTTTGGTTTACAAAAAGCTTATCGAGATTAAAGAACACATTGAACAAAACATATAAAATGAGTAAGGTTGGTTCAGGTTTTCGAAGCGAATATTGCCGTATACGTAGAGAATACGACTTTCTTAAAAAGTTCTTATACAAGCAATATGTATGGTCCTTGGAATCAAATATCAAAAGTAACTCAAAATGTTTTTGGCAATACATAAACTCTAAGCGCAAATCTGTTGGTATTCCGGCTTATATGACCTATAAAGGTATTGGTAGTAGTGATCTCAATAAAATATGTAATCTGTTTGCGTCATTTTTTCGATCTAATTTTAGATCTAATCCAGCTCATTCGGAACTGAACTATAATATTCCGACTATAATTGATATGGGTTACATATATATATCAGAAGAAGAAATTCTTTCTGCACTCGGCAAATTGGAAAATAGTGTGAGTTTGCCTCCTGATAATATTCCAGAAATTTTTTTAAAAAAATGTATGATAAATTTATGTAAGCCCCTCCATATAATTTTCAACTTATCTCTCCAAACTGGGGTTTTTCTTGATTCCTGGAAAAGTTCATTCATAACCCCAATTCATAAATCGGGTTCTAAACAATCAATTGAAAACTATAGGCCAATTGCTAAACTTCAATTGATCCCAAAAGTCTTCGAATCATTGGTAAAAACTAAAATGTATGATGCAGTGAAAGCACATATATCGCCCTTTCAACATGGCTTTGTTACTGGGAAATCCACAGCAACTAACCTCACACTACTAACAAACTTTTGTATTAACACAATCGAAAAAAGAAGCCAAGTAGACGTCATATATACCGACTTTTCAAAGGCTTTTGATAGAGTTAGCCATAAACTTCTTTTGTCAAAACTTAGATCTCTAGGATTTCACTCTCAGATATTTGACTGGATCAAAAGCTATCTAGAAAACAGAGTGCAATCAGTTAAAATTGGTCAAACTAAATCGGAAATAATCTCGAATTTTTCAGGGGTTCCTCAGGGCAGTCATCTGGGTCCACTCTTATTTATACTCTTTGTTAATGACTTACCTAGCTTTGTTTTAGACTCACAATGCCTTTCATTTGCCGATGATTTTAAGATTTACAGAGCAATCAATTCATTTTCAGATTGTGTGCAACTCCAAAATGATTTAACTTCCTTGTCAAAATGGTGTCTTTTAAATGACCTTGATTTAAATATTAATAAATGTTGTGTTCTTACATTTACTAGGTCTTTAAGTCCGATTTTCTTTGATTACCTTATATCTGATAACGTTCTTCAAAGAGTTTTCAATCACAAAGATTTGGGAGTTATCTTCGATTCCAAACTAGATTTTAGAATGCATGTGGACTATATCGTGTCTAGAGGAAACTCTATGCTCGGATTTTTGTTCAGGAATTCTAAGGAATTTAAGTGTCCTTATACAATTAAGTCGCTATTTATAAGTTTAGTTCGACCGATTTTAGAATACTGCTGTGTAGTCTGGTCTCCTTACTACAAAAATGCGTCAAATAGAATTGAAAGAATACAGAAAAGACTTACGAAATATTCGCTTCTGAAACTTGAATGGACCCACCCGTTACCAACATATAATGAGCGGTGTGCGTTGATTGATATTAAACCCCTTGAAATCAGGAGAATTTATTTTTTGATTTCACTCGCTAGAGATGTAATAACCGGTCATATTAATTGTACTCCTTTATTAGAACAATTTATAAGACATACACCTGGACGTTGTCTAAGACCGAGGGCTAATCAATTTTTCTTCATCCTACAACATTCGACAAATTACGGATTAAATGAACCGATTACTAAAGCTTGTCACTTTTTTAACAAATATGCTGATGTAATCGAACTTGATTCTACAAAAGAAGTATTCAAAAAACATATTATGAACATTATTGTTATCGATTGATTGGTTTAGAGAAATAATTATTATTTATCATAATTTTATATTTTTTGTATCTATGTCTAAGAAAGTAGTATGTATTATGTATGTATGTACTTATAGACGAAATAAATAAATAAATTTCACAAACAAGTTCATCATCTTTCTTTGACTTTTTGTTTCTTTAAATAATACACCGGACTTAGCCATTATTCCGCCATTCCTGTCATTTTTTTTTAAATAGCCTGGGGAGCATCAGACTTTTTTTTTTTAATTAAAGGACATTTTATCTTGCATCCTTTATCATCACCACTCTTGATTCTCGCAACAGGTTGCGTAATTAATTCAATTTATCTCTCTCTTTCTGTACTTGCTCACAGTATAGTCGTCACAGTAAGGTACCACTTCTTGCTCTGAGTAAATCTGTGATTCAGATTAAATGGCATTGAATGTATTATCCACTTGAAATGTCCTTAACCTAGTTCCTTGGTCGTTATCATATAGTCGTGGATGCTTTCAAATAGGAATTCAAAAAAAGTAAAAAACTAAAGACAACAATTTCTCTATGGAGTTGGATGAGCGAGCATAGAGAACTGTTAGCTTCTTTCAGTCAGTCTCTCGATTCCAGTTAGAATCACACGACTACGACGACGACGATGATAGAGCTTCAAGTCCTGGGCTCTTCCTTTTACAAATCAAATTTGAATGACAAAAGACGAATAAGATATTCATTTCACTTTGTCAACCAGCCAAGCCAAGCCAACTCAGCCAGCCCGAGCGTTATCCTTGACTGAAAAATCATCATCATCATCGTCATCGTCACTGGAAATCACTCCAAGAACAGAAGTATAAATCTTGAAGCAGCATAGTTTTAGAGCCGTTTTGTCTTTTGTTTTATGTGTTTTTTTCTTCTTCTTTGTTTTTTCTGTTTTTTTTTTGCTTAAAGCGATTTTCGACGACTGACCTAGTTCAGTCTTCAGATTCAGAGTGTCGCCATATAGTCATTTTGTTGACGGTGCGGGGGATGGTTGGCAAAAAGCGAACATGACATCGGCTTATGAGGGCGTGACAATGGCCAGTTTAGTTCTTTCGGTTTGCGCTCGAATACATTTGGCTAACAAATTGCAGAGGCACAGAATGTGGCCAATTACCATATGATTCAGATAACACGCGCCGCCATATGTCGCCTCGCTACGGTATGTACAATTCAGTGGACGTGTGTTTCACCCCCAAAACCATCATCAGAGAAACTCCGAGTCGAGAAGGAAGCCTAACAAAATGTTATGCCTCAGCTTGCTACACAGAGATAAAGGCGCCATGCTGCTGAATCCGTTGTATGAGGGAATTCTGGAATAGCTGTCACCAAGAGTTATCGGGTATAGAAACTATTCAGAATGTGTGCCATTCTTTCGAAGACCTACAATATGACAACGACGACCGACGACAACGACCAAAGTGGAGGCAGCGAATTATATATGTGCTATGCATTGCTGCAGAAATAGAAATGTGCTCTCTTGAAGTGGGTTAACCTGCGATGGTTTCGGCCAAAGGATCATGGTCGTTCATTGTTGGTTGGTAGTAGTTTTGTGATGAGGGTGGTATCTATCTAGGATTTTTTGATTAAAATTTCTGCCTGAATGATGTGTTGGCGGCAGGCATGTGGGCATATTCTTTTATAGTTTTTTGTTTTGTTTAAAGTTGAGGTAGGTTATAATAAGTTTTGAATGGACTCGCTCTTCAAACTTCATGGAAATGGGGGTAAGGATGATGATTTCATATGAAGATAAATAAATCGACTTGGGGGTTAGAGTGTGAGTGCAACAAGTGTTTTGGAATGTTTTATTGGAAAAGTTTTGTATTTATAAAAAAGAAAGAATAAAACTGCATAAGTTTTTAGAAACTTTGTCGGCAGTTTAGATAATGAACTAAGTGGTAATTAATGTCATGAGATGATAAATTGTACAAAATGTTGAATGAACTTTTGCACAATGCAGTGTTATTAACTATTATGCTGTGTGGGCAGAATATTAAGTTTGAAACTTGTAGGTAGGGTAGAAGGGGGAGCATTTGCTAGGATTTAGGAAAATTGACTTAACGCAAAGTTTTTACGTTTGTTTTAATTTTTTTATATCTGATATTATTATTGACTTTATTATCTTCACTTAAATGTTTTTTTCATCTTGATATATTTATTGTTTCTATTTTTAAAGATTTATTAAAAAAAAACCAAAAGTTATGTGGCAAAACCTCCCGAGGATTTGCCACAGGGGGTGGGGAGGGATTGCCAGTTACCTAAATATCAAAATTATTACAAATAAAACCAGTAATCATAAACAAAACTTCTTTTTAGCTGAAATACGAAAAAGGAATTGATTTTTTAGGATTCTGCCATCCTCTTTTAAGGAAGCTCGCCTGTGGTAAATGTACCCCATGGAGTGCATTTACCAGAGCAAAACCTAACCAAAAACAAATGGCAAATGTACCCCACAAGCTGAACTTTCGAAAATTTAGTTACATATAACTTTTTTATAAGTTAAACAGTAAAAAAATCACTACTATAGTAAACATAATTTTCAAATGGTATTTGTATGAAATAGTAATTTAACAAGACAAACACTAAAAATTTACGACGGTTATGTACCTTCATATTTTGTTTCATCAACATTATTTAATTTTTTTCGTGTCCAGCCAAAAGCTGTCAAACTTTGTGAAAATGAAATTTTCGGTATTTAATAAAAAAAAAAAAAAAACTGGACTGGTAAAGGTACCCCATTGGCAAATGGTCCCCCTTCTACCTATTTTTTACGACGCGACGTTTGTTTGACACAAATTAAATATATTGTACCAAAATTTAAGATTAAAAAAGCGTTTGATTTTTATAAAACAACTAATTTCAAAAAGACCCACAAAACTTAGTATGTTTTGAAGGTCCCAAAAGAGATTTTCAATATTTTAGAAATTAAAATATAAAAATGTATTTTTTTTTTTTTTTTGTTCTAGGAGAAAAAAAATAAAACAAACTAACCCACTGTCAAAAAATTTTATGTTAAATCAAAATTTAGCGATGCTGATTTTTGTTAAATTATTTCTCAAACTTCACGTTTTACTGTTTTTACTTTTAAATATCCATATCATCCATATCATTTTTAATATTTTTTCTTGCTATTTATGTGTGATTATAATATCTATCAATTTCAATACCATTTTTGTTTCTATCATGTTTTGTTAAAGAAATAGCTTTTTCTAAATTTACCTTTGTTTACCCTACTTAAATTTATAAAAATGCTAAATGTTTATATTTTTAAATTAATTTTTCTATGACTTACATAGGATTTACACCTATGGCGAAACTTTTAAGCTATTGATTGAAATACCCTAATTAAAAAAATTAAAAAAAAAAATTGTAAAGTTCTTACTTTTAACTCCACCACACCTGAACGGCAGTTCAGTAGTAAAAACTAAACTCATCGAAACTGATATAGGTCACTATGTGTTACATTTTTGGGACGCAACACGAACAAAAGTGCCCATTCTCTTTTGCATCTTTTAAACATTTTTCTAAAGCAGATTAGAACCAGTTTTCTAAAAGACCTATTGATCACAAACGGGCTTAATATTTCTGGGAGACTTAGTACATAATTAAAAATTAATAGATTAACTTAATTAGTTTGTTTATATAAGCAGGTTTATTTAAAGATCAAGATTTGGAAATTTTGTATTTCAGAGTAACAAAATTGAATTTTCGTTTAAAGTAAACAAAATATACATATCGTCGGCGTAAAGCAAAATTGTTCTAAATCCACTTTTTACCGAAAATGAGTTAATGATGCAGTTTTACTAATTTGAGGGCGCTCTTTCCGAATTTGAAAACCGTTTTTGTCAAAAAAAATTTCATTTCGCAGATAATATAATTTAATGGGACATAGAACAATAAAAACAGGGAAGTAGCCTTTTGAAAATGAGCCCGAGTATTCCTGATTGTTCTAAGTCCCATCATATTTTGTTCTAAGTCCACTTTTTATTTAAGGAAAAAAAACGTACTTGTATAGTAATTGTTCTATGTCCAATTTTGGGTTTTTAGTTTTAAAAAATATTTAAAAATAGTATACACCTACTAATGATGTAAACTCGTATATTTTATTCAAGAGAAAAGAACAAACTATATAAAAAACATAACTTGAATGGCAAACGAGCAGAAAATTGTACCTTTAAACAAATTTGAAACTTAAAAATCGTCCCCTGTAAAATTTGCTTTTTGTTATATGATTATGTACATCGTTTTTTAGTGGTCCAGTAGGTAGTTATTTTAATTATTTATTATAATTTTAATTACTTTAACCTCAAATTCGAAGAACAAAAAAGAACCTAATAGGCCCATTTTATTCACAACTTCATTAAACTTAAAGTTACCATTAAAAACGGAAAATTTTAAAATTTTGCAGGTTTGCGATTTGACAGATTTCTCATTTTTTTAATGTAGATTTTAAATATAATAGAGAATAAATTAGGGCTAACGCTAGGTCTACTTTTAAATAAAGCTAGTCGCGGTATTTTTATTTTTCATCTTTTCGTATTTTTCTATTAACTTACACCAACCTTTTAAGAAAAGTCTTGTGTGTTAAGTCTTAATGTAAAAGAAGACTTACTTTTCATTCTAAAAAAAAAACTATTGAAGCGAATGGGTATTTTATTGCCAATATCGCTCACTGGCTGTTTATTTTGATATTAGTATAGTGGACTACAGTGTACAAAGCGATTATAAGAGGCGTGCTGAGGTCAACTTCTTTGGACGCTCCCGACATACTAGTAAATTTCACACCCATCGTGATCATTAGCAAACAAGTAGCAGCAAACTACGCCACTCGTCACAAAGCTACGTTACAGTGGACCTGCAATCAGATTGGCTACACAAGCATCCTAAATAATTTCAGGTTAATTCCGGATCTCTTAGATTACACTACACTCCAATTGGTGTCAGATAATAATTACTCACTTTTATTCCCTTAGAATCCGTATGGGAGGAGCGTTGCATTCTCGACGATATGTCTCATTACACTTCTAACTAATGCGATGGTTCAAAAACCAGTAAAGTTTAAGGAAGTGGAATATTTTTTGACAAAACTGAATCTCAGTCTTTTCTTCCACCTACCAGACCATTGCAACTGGAAATTCTGGCGATCAAGAAAGTTTCATCTTGGCTCAGAGAAAACAAAACGAGATATCCAATAACGATCTTCGTATCTTCTCAGCCAAGCGAATATTAAATCTCTTCTTTGTATCTACAAAAAAAAATCACAGTCTTACACAGTAAACAATTTTACATTTTCCAATAGCGGCAATAGCTTTACCTAACTTTAGCGAAGTTTTCGACGTCATAGTCGAATAAGTTCCTGAAGCTTGTAAGTACTTCAAAAAGGGAACAAGCGATTTGAACTGACGAAAGTTTTGGAAAAAGATTATAGACATTGGTTTTAGATGGCTTATTACCACGAGATTTGATATAGGTACGGTGACCATCCGTTACCCGGGACTGTCCCGTATTTTTTCAGCTTGTCCCGGGTTTTTATTTAGAAAGCCCGGGACGTATAAGTGTCTCGTATTTTGTTATTCGTCCCGTGATTGTCCCGTATTTGCAAATTCTTTAATTTTTGTATTCAAAATTATAAGTAATTATTTTGTACGGAAAAAAAGAAAACAGTTTTTGAAATTTAAAAGTTTTCCTAATATTTCGGATAAAAGCACTAAGCATTAAGCTTTAGTCTCCAAAGCAGTGTTGCTAGAATATTTTAGAGGCAAGGAGCTGATTTTGAAAAATTTTGGAGCCAAAAATAGCCGATTTAAAAAATGGCAAAAAGAAAGCAAACAACTTTTTTTGTGTATGAGATTTTTATTTTTTTATTTTCAGATAACTTTTGCATATCAGACTTTAAGTAGGTACATTTTTTTTTTTGTTCACATCTCTGATGGAATTTTGTTGTAAAACGTTTTGATTTTAAAGGAGCCTTAAATCGTCAAGTTCAAAATTAAAAGAGCCAAATTCTGATAAATCGGAAACCGAAATCGGAAACCGAATCGTAATTTTCAAAACGATCCAACGAATTTTTTACTCATCCCGGGTTTTGCTTCTAGAAACATGGTCAACGTAGATATGGGTGGCCCTCAGACAAATGGAACAATACAAAAGTGGGAGGCTAGACACTGAATTCTGAGATCAACCTGGCAAACCCTACAGGCGAATTACTAGTGCTAAGCAGATAGAATGCGGAAGAATGGTATGATTGCAAATCTTATGGCAGACAACAGTCGAGAGGAGGAATCAGGACTGCCGAGCAGGTGTAGTTGAGGCCCTTTCTCCCCATGGGAATCACTGACGAACTTAATAGTTCCCAGGAACTAAGAAATTAATAATTAGGTACAAAATAGTTCAATCTTTAGTACAGACTTTTTTTTCAATTTTAATAAACCCGAATTGGACCTTGAAAATCTCGTCTTGAGGATACTAAATTTTTGAAACTTAACATAATTAAAATGCAATTACTCATAAAAGTTGCATAGCAAGGTTATAATAATGAAACTAAAGATAAGAATTTTATTTCAACAAAAAGGCAAAAACCACTCCCACAAACCAACGCAACGCAAAGATAGTAGCAGACTTCACTCACTCGATGACCTTGATTTATCGGCATTCCACATTTTTTTATCTAAGCGTTGTCATCGCTTGAATAAATTGTAGGCATTTCAAATGAAAAAAGAACCAACTTGGAAATTGTTTTATATTTTTATTTAAATAAAGAAAAACTAAAAATTTTGATTCAAACTTCCCCAAAAAAAGGAAACGAAAAAGATGTCATTCTCCTTTTTTGCTCCCAGAACAAAGAAACAATTCGAGAGAAAATCAATAAAACAAAAAAAAATTCAAGACCAAGAAAAAAACAAAAATACAAGAAAAAAAAAGTCACGAATTTTTCGCGACTTGATTGATTTTTATTTCTTCAATTTTCATCAAATTCTTATTAAATCAAATGAAATTTTTAATCAAAATTCAATTGGTCATCAATTTTGCATTCATTCTTATTTTTGTAAACAATTTTTATCAATTTTTTGTTTTGAACTTACTTCTTTTTGTCTTTCCAAAAGGTTAACAATTTCTTATCTGATTTTTCTCAATAAAATCAGGACACAAGTGAATTATATTTGTTTATTGTTTGTAAATAAATTTCATTCATAAATTTTATAGAAAAAAAAAGATAAACTTTTTTTAATCTAATTAGATAACTCGCACTTGCACTGGAATTATACGTGTTTTTTTACACAAACCATCTACAACAAAATCCAAACAATTTTTTTTTTTTGTATGCGATTGAGAACTGTCAAAAATTATTTTTAAGAGAGTGTGAGAATATCAATAAGAATTGTAATAGATTATGTGATGCTAGTTAAAGAAATCTACTACAAATTAATGTGTTTAAAAGAGAGAAAATAGAAAGAGCCGAATATTTCTCTTTAATAAGGAAATTTTTTTTGAATGTGAAATTTCTCTTTTAAAAAAGGAGATTTCTCTTGAACAGAAAAGTAGTAAATTTATGTACATATTTGTTTGTAGATGCACCTGAATATACACTAGGGATGGAAAGTAAGGATATAGATTACATTAATGTTTACGTGATAAGGTGATAACGTAAAATTAAACTATAAGAGATATAAAAATCTTCTATAACTTTTTTGAAAGATAACATTTTTTAAATTTTAATTATTAAATAAGGTAAATAGGGGTAAAATGAGATGGTAAAAAAAAATATTTTGTAAACGGTAAGTGGTTAGATTTTATTTTTTTTTTAAATCGATAGAAAAATATGTTACAAGAAGTGAATAGGTGTTGAAAAGAAAATCGTAATAATATCAAAACTGAGTTATGAACGGTTTTCTTAAACAAAAAAGTGGATATATTTTAAGCGTAGAGAACCATTTTTTTTACGACAATTTGAGCTATATCAATGAAAAGTTAATACAAAATAATTAGACATCTTAAACAAGTTTTTTCTAATTCGATAGACTTCGAATATGATTTTTTTAGAAAAAAACATATATTTTTTGCGTTTCTTTTAGCGGTTTCTTATTTTTCAGAATTTTTCAAAGCATCCAAAAAATACTTATGATTTATTATTGATTGCACTGCCCAACACACAAAAGTTTTCCAGACCAATGTTTATCATTTCTTACTAAATTTAGGGTGCTGATCCCAAAAATAACACTCGTTTTTTTCTAGCAGCTCTATTTTTGTTAAATTTTTTCTTTATTTAAAATTTTTTTTTGTATTTTTATTTTACTTACTGAACCGAAATACATTACATTCGAAACAAATTTTTCCAACAAAACTTTAAAAACGCTTGTAATAATAAAATCTAACAAAAATAGTATGAAATTACCTCAAAAATGTGAAAAATTGATAAAAAAAAAAAAGCTCATAGAAAGCAACCAGTGTGATTTTTAGGCTTAGAGAACCCAAATGCATTAGGTTCGATAAGAAAACCTAAACAATTAAAATAAGCATAACTTTAAAAAAAAAAAGTACGAAATTACTCCCAAAATGTGGAAAAATTAAATATTTCAAAAACTAGAGCTGCTAGAAAGAAACCAATATGATTATTTAGTTTACTAAATATAAATCTTTCTGGATAATTTTAAAAAGTTGAAAATTGTTGGCCAGTTCTATTAGCAGCATAAGGGTGGTGCGAAAATTTAGGATAAATGGTTATGAAAGGGGAAAAATATATTGCCCATAAACAAGTTGGTGGACGAAAAAGTGTTTTAACGGTTTCTGTCAAAAGTAGACCTCCTATCGAAAAACCATAATTTTTATAAAACTTCAAAAATATTGAAAAAATGCAAAAATACGATTTTTTAAATTCTTATGCTTATCTTTTACCAAAATGGTTGGATTTTAACAAAACTTGGTTAAAAATTACTTTGTTATGTTTTCTATCTATTTTAAATGTTTTTTTGAACAAAAAGTTAATTTTTGGATTTTTGACGAATTTGAAAAAAAATAGCCTATTTGTCAATCAAAAAAGCTACCGCTAAAATTTTTGATTTTTGAAAACTTTGAAATGCAGTTATTTAGATTAAAACCTTTTACTTTACTTTACTTTTACACTTTGTGTGGAAAAACTATATGTTTGTTTTAAATAATATTGAGAAAAATAAAAAAAAAACCCGATTTTTAAGATTGATTTTTCCGTAAACGACAGTAATATTGACGAGAAATAGTTTTCCATAGAAATGAAATTGTACTTTTCGAATGGCCTTTGACCTTTTTAATTTGAATCTGCCATTAGATTATCTCTAACGTCCAAATTTTTTGTGATATTGAATTTTTAACGTTCAAAACATTATTTTTGTAACGTTTTGGCATGGTAATATCTCAAAAACGTGATGTGATAGAATTCAAATGATGTCAAAGGGAATAACTAGTGATCTTAACACCATCTAGTTCTCATGATTGTACAATATTTTTGTGTTGTTATATTGTGAATCTACTAAGTGTTTAAAGGCATGTTTACACTTGTACGAAAATAGTTTTGATAAAAAGTGAATTTCTGTGATTAAGAATTGTAAATGGATTTTTATTGTCGGTAGTTGGGTCTGGGTGAGATTTTTGTATTCAACCATGAAATTGAATTTAAACATGTATGATATCTTATTTGAACGAATACCAATCTAATTCAATTTTGTTCCTTATTAATTAATTTTTTTAAACAACGCCAACCAGCGCGTATTAAGTAGCAACCCCAAGCAGTTACCTGCACATTTTTTCTAGTAAATACCTCTTAATTTGCCTAACTTTGGGGCTGTTATAACTTTGTTGTTTTTGTTTTGTATTTTTGTATATGAATAAACTAAACATTAAAAATACCAACTTGTTCATCGACGCGGAAATTTTATGGAAGAACAACGTGCACCAGACACATTGAAAACTCTAAATGAAACTACCACGGCCGACTACGAAACAAAGGCAGAGGGTATCTTTTTTTTATCTGCTTCTGAATGTGGAATAAAAATGATGATACTACGCTAATAGCTTTTGCAAGTGCAGTCATACATGATTTTTTTTTACTTCTGTGAAATGCAGGGAACCATTGAAATAAATAAAAAAACAAAAAAAAATGTTGATCCATTAAAAACATTGCCTTGCATATCTATATTACATAACTTTAAAAAAGGGGTGATAAAAATTCATATTTTAAGACCTATGTTCAGTGCAACCCATGAAAAAAAAAAACAGAAAATCAACTTAAATTTTCTGAGAATTTGCAGGAAAAAAATACTGGATAACTTATGAAGAGTTATTTTAAAAATTTGAACACTTTCAAGACCTTATTTTTGTCAACGTCATTTAGTTAGATGAGTAAAAAGATTTACCTATTTTTCAGTCAAATTTCCAATAAGTTTCCATGCATTTGAAGAATTTTTCTTGACAGCATCCGCTAACCTTTTAAAGGCGCGAATTTTGATTCAACTTTTAAGTCCCTATTGTTTCTGAGTGTGCCCATTCAATTTTGGCAAGAGTTTTCTGTTGAATGTGAACGAAAAAATGAATTGTTTGAAGGGTGTTTTCACTATGTATAGCCTAATTAAGATAAAATCGCAAATTAGCTAATTTCGAAATTTAAATGAAATAGTTTCCTATACGATTTGACATTTGAATTTTGGTAATTTTCGAAACTGTCTCATTTATGGTGTTTTCGTTTGGTAAAAAAAATCAATTTATTTTTTGATCTACATCTGTCAAAAAACTGTTGTTGCGACTACTTTATTGTAGTTGAACAGATCAAAAACTGTTTTTTTTTTTTTTGACAAAAAAACCATTAGACTCTTATTTAAAACTGGCATTATTTAAAACTAAGGCATTGAGGCTTATTTTTTGCCAAAAAGGCATAATTTTTTTCATTCTACTCCTGATTTATATTTTAAAAGTTTATTATAATTTTTTAAATATTTTGATAAAAAGACTAAAAACTAATATTTTCTATATCTTTTAAATAAAGGTTGTTCGAAATTTTATCTACAGAATTTGTTTTTACCATTTAACTCTTGGTAGTGTTTAATTTTTCGAAGAATTTTTTTCACACTAATCACTTTTACTAGAAAAGAATCTAATTTTGTTGCTGTAAAAAGGTCTAAAAGGCTTGCAAATAGGCTTATATTTTTTATTGGTGAACAAAATTGGCCGCTAATTTCTTCCAATTATATGAAGCAACGTCTTGAAATATTCCTTTCGAAGAAAATAAGTTTCCGTTACGTGACAAATAAGTTGCCTTAGCCCCGATTTTTCAATCGTCAGTTAGACTCTATCAGAAGAATAAATTTCAATATAAAAAATTTTATTCCTAGGAATAATCTCTATCTGAGGTTTATCTGACTATTGAAAAATTGGCCCTTAATGTATAAATTGATTAAATAAACATTTCGTTTTGTGTACTTGTGTATTTTTGTATATAATAATTTTTTAAGCATAAACTAAGAAATTTAAATTGAGGCTAATCATCATATAATAAAACGGCGAGCATAGTTTTTGTGGTACAAATTACCGGGCCCCCAAAAACCGAAGGGGCATAAATTATACACGGAACGAAAGAGAATGACGCGTAGATGTGCAGAATCACATTTTTTTTTACTTTTTATTAACCAAAATAACGAAATTAAACAAATTAAAATTCGATACAAAATAAAAAAAAACAAAAACAAAACAAAAACAACTGGAATTCTATTGGAAAATTTCCAATCGACTGGAATGAAATGTCATTCATGACTGAATGAATGAATGAAAGCATTCAGCGAAAATCAAAAAACATTAAGGTGGGTTCACATTGGTGCGTTGTTTTAAGATCGCACGTAAACTATGGTTAACTTTCATTGTTTAGAAAGTAAGATGTTTGTTTTATTACCATGAATTTTTTTGTTAAAATCGAATTCTATTAAAATCAAGTCTATTACTTTTGTAAACACTTTTGATACCAATGAAATCTATTTTCTTCCTTTTCTCTCTTGAAAGAACATAAGAATTTGTCAGCAATTACATGAAGCCTCAAGAGGCGCGACTCTTTTTAAACATAATGAGTGCAAAAAAGAAAAAATATGAAAGAAAAAATTATCCGACCGGAGAGTCGTGAGTCCGAGACTCTTTTTTGACGTTTCTTTTTCCACTTTTTCTTTTTTCAACATTCCCTCACATTTCTTTTTGCTTCTTGGTGCAATACAACAACAACAAATTTTAATTCAAAAGATAAATGTCAAATTTGAGTCCTTGACTCAAGAGGCATCGTGTATTAGTACGCGCCTTACAGAATGATTACACACCCGACAAACAATTTTGGTTCTATAAAGCTTTACAGATGCAATTGTTGCTTCTTTAAAGCATTATAGAAGCAAAATTGTTAGAAGGGCAGCTACACAAAAAAATATAAAAGTTCTGACCTGGGATTGCGACTAAATTTTTCATATAGTTTTTGGGTCCGAATTCCGTTTTGCTCCATCACGTCAGGTTTTCGAGATAACCTCATAAAATGTCACGAAAACAAAAAATTTGTTTCTCTGATCTGGATGTGCGAATATGTTAATCATATAGTTTTTGGATCACTGAATCCAGATTCGAAGTCAATTTCGCCCTATCACGTCAGGTTTCTGGGATATCCTCAAAAAAATGTCAAAACCAAAAAAACAAAAGTTTTTACCTGGGGTTGCGACTAAATTTTTCATATAGTTTTTGGGTCGCTGAAACCGAATCTGAAGTCTATTTTGGCGTATCAAGTCAGGTTTTTGAAATATCCTCAAAAAATGTCTAAACTCAAAAAAAAAGTTCTTATCTGACATTTTTTGAGGATATCTCAAAAACCTGACATGATACGGAAAAATAGAATTCGAATTCGGTTTCAGCAACCCAAAAACTATATGAAAAACTTAGACGCAACCCCAAATAAGAAATTTTTTTTGGTTTTGACATTTTTTGAGGATATCTCAGAAACCTGACGTGATAGGGCAAAATTGACTTCGAATCTGGATTCAGTGATCCAAAAACTATATGATTTACATATTCGCATATCCAGATCAGAGAAAAAATTTTTTTGTTTTCGTGACATGTTTTTAGGTTATCTCGAAAACCTGACGTGATGGGGCAAAACGGACTCCAGATTCGGTTTCAGCGACCCAAAAACTATATGAAAAACTTAGTCGCAACCCCAGGTCAGAACTTTTTTTTTTTTGTGGGTGTGTTATCAAAAGAAATTTCGAAAAAAGAGTCAAGCCTCTTGAGGCTTCATGTAATAGCTGACTTTGACAGTTCCTTTACCATTTTACCAAGTTTTCACTTTTAGACGTTTACATTTTTGCATAAAAGGCACTAATATTTTATCGCCGCATGGCAAAGCGTTTTTCTTATGAGGTTCAGGGAAAACTAACAAAAACGTCTTTTTTGTTCCTTATCTACAATAACCTAAAAAGTGAAAAAAAGGGAAATTTACAAAATTAAATTTTTTTTATTTCTTTCTAGCGCTATTTGTTTTTGTTTATTAAAGCAAAAAATAAGCTTTTTGCATCATTATTTTTGATTTTAAGGTAAGAAAAACTGTCAAAAAATGAATTTGAAAATTTTGTAAAAAAGAGTTAAGGTATAACTACAACGGCCACTTTTTGCAAAAAGTCAAAAAATGAACATTTTCAAACTCATTTTGTGACAGTTTTTCCCATCACAAAATTAAAAATATTGATGCAGAAAGCTTATTTTTTGGTTTAAAAAAACAATTTTTGTAGTTTTTTTCTAAAAAAAATAGCGCTAGAAAGAAATAAAAATTTTTTAATTTTGTAAATTTCCCACTTTTTCACTTTTTAGGCCATTGTAGTTATGCCTTTAACAAATTGTTTTTATACAAAAAAAATATGGTTTTCGCATTTTTTGTTTTAATTTTCTAGCCCGAAGAACCATACAAAAATGAGTTTGAAAATTGTCACGTTTGTACTTTTTCACTTTTTGAGCCAATGTAGTTAAAAGCCACTTAATGCAAAAAGTCAATAAGTCAACATTTTCAAACTCATTTTGTGATAGTTTTTTCGACCAAAAAATTAAAAATAATGATGCAGAAAGCTTATTTTTTGGTTTGAAAAACAATTTTTGTAGTTTTTTCCAAAAACAAATGGAGCTTGAAAAGAAATAAATTTTTTTACTTTTGTAAATTTCCCACTTTTTCACTTTTTAGGTCATTGTAGTTAAGCTTCAAGGCTTTAAAAGTATAACTACAACGGCAACTTTTTGCAAAAAGTGATAGATTCAAACTCATTTTATGACAGTTTTTACGACGACAAAATAAAAAAAATAGCTTATTTTTTGGTTTCAAAAAAATGTTTGGTAGTTTTTTCCAAAAATTAAAAAAAAAAAACAAATATTGCTAGAAAGAAATAAAAAAAAAATTAATTTTGTAAATTTCCCACTTTTTCACTTTTTAGGTCATTGTAGTTATGGTTTTAACATAAAAAAAACGTTGTTGTGCGACGCAGTTGTCGTGGTAATGCCTTAAGAATTGATTTGTTTAATTAAAAAATGTCGCTTATCACCACATAGTACCACGGATTACCTTTTTACTACTGTATATTATGAAGATCTACACCTGAACGCACCTTTAATAAATGTGAACATATCTTTAATCATTATTAAGTGTCTGAACGCATTCATTAAAATTTTCCTGGAAGATTTGACATTTCTCAAACGTCAAGCTGAAAGTTTTCTTCGTATTGTTAATTTGAGAACACCAACTTCAAATAAAGAGTAAATTCTAATTGAATATCGTTTTTTTATTGCGGAAAAATATAAAATAAATAAAAAAAAAACCATTTGCGATCAAAATATATTTTTTCCTGGCATAGTTATTGTGAAAAAGTCAAATTACTGTGACTTTTCTTCCCGTGATTGTCTTCAGGATATTTTGTCTCTGTAAAACGACAGCATACGGCCAACATAATTAACTTTCTACTTCATCTTCACTCAGATCTTAATAATATCTGCAATTTCCTATTGATTTTGATTTAATTGAATTTATATTACCGAAGAAAATAAACAAAATTATTAATCAAAGGAATCTCTGGTTTTATTTTGCAGAAGTTGTTTTGATTTCAGATTGACGTACGTGTTAAAATTGTTGTCAAAGGACACATACACAATCGCAAAAAGAACTCGGTCTGTTTTCATGTTCCTACAAGCTAAATGAAAAAAAAAAAAAAAAAAATGGTGTGAATGACAAATTTGAGTGAAGTTGGTGGAGGTTGAATGATTGACGGATGGAATTTGAACGAATAGGGGGGTTCACATTGACTAACTTACCGGACAGACCAGTCACCATTTGGTCTGATCTGATGCTGTTTTGGTAATGTGAACACCCATCCGACGGTCTGTCCGGTTTGCCGGATGGTTTTCAAAAAAATTTGATTTTTTGGTGGTCGGACGGACAAGTTAGTCAATTGAACGACATGTCTGTCCGGCAGACAATGGTTATCCATTCTCTTTAATTTGAGAGCAGAATATACAAAAGATACATTAAAAATAAGCTGAAAAATGGGTTTTGATGAAAATTGTCTGATGAGTGTGAACGAAAAATATAATTCCACCATCAGGCCAAATGACAATCGGTCTGTCCGGTAA
This sequence comes from Episyrphus balteatus, assembly GCF_945859705.1. NCBI lineage: Eukaryota > Metazoa > Arthropoda > Insecta > Diptera > Syrphidae > Episyrphus > Episyrphus balteatus. The sequence continues at coordinate 149,638,147 of NC_079134.1, read as the reverse complement.
GTTGGTCAATGTGAACCCCCCTAATGGAACATGAAACAGGTTGAATTGAATTGAAATGCAAGGTGCAAACACAATGCCCTTAAGGAGATTACACTTTGCATTTTCTTTTTTTACGTAGTTGAGCGTAGTTAAAACGTAGTTCAACAATATCTAAATCAGGCTTAAAATATATCAAAAAGTAGGTATATTATATATTCCTGTGTAAAAAGTGTAGTTAATCGTAAGAAAACAACAACAAATACTATAAAAAATAAAGAAACTATTTTGGTATTATTGTGTTCAAAATTGTTGCAAATAAAAAAAAAATAAAGAAATTGGCACTCGAATTTCGAGGGCTGGGTCGGCTAGTTTATTTGAAAAGGCATAATTTTTTTTTAAGTGAGGCATAATTTTGACTGAATGGGTTGGTAACGCTGATTGGAGGTGGTAGTTTACTCATGAGTAGATCTAGTACTACAATGAACACATGATCTTCTAGTCGAGGAGATACGAATGTGTAGTTGTTGTACTAAATTTCTACTCATGATTAGTCTACCACCTCCAATGGAACAGGGCTTTCAACTATGAGAAGATAGTAAAATACAATAATTAAATTACAATAATTTTGCCTAGGACTAGAACGTTCCCAGAATGACAAATGTTTATCACTGCTATGCATAGTACAAATCCAGAAATAGTTCAATATGATCGAATAAGAGAGTAATAACGATTCCAAAAAGCTAGCAAAGTAAATGCACAAGATTACTAAGAACAATTTAGAGTCGTAACTCGTAAGTTTGATGTATAGACAAAAGCAAAAACGATGTTTTACTACGGGTTAGAGCTACTTAAAAACGGAATCGGTACCATACTTCTACTACATACTTCTTTTACTTTTTTTTTTTTAGAAAAATGAAATTATTTTGTTTTTAAGTTCAATATCACGACTTTTTAAATTCATTTATTTGCCAATTGTAAATATAAAAGGAGTTATTTACTTGATTTACTAAAACACATATTTGCAACGCAGTTGCAGCAATAACAATATGTTTAACAAAGTGTAAATTAATTGGATTAAAAAGTCGAGGTTAAACAAAAAAAAAAAACATTTAAGATATAAAAGGGTTCGCATTTTTCAAATAATCATCAGATTAACTTTTAAGCTCTTTAAATTTGTATTTTATTCCAAGTACAGGATGCGTTATTATTTTCTAATATCCAGTGTGCTAATTTTTGTTCTTGCATTTTATCGAGTAAATTCCAAGCCTTTAGCTATCATTTTGAAAGAAGGAAAATTATATACTGCCGAAGCCGATAAATATTTAATATGTTATGTAATTGTTAATCCGGTGCCAAATATTCATACAATAATTTTAAATGTTTGTATTCAATATGAAGATGAGAATCCAGAGATTCCAACTTTGATATGTTCTTCAAACCCGGATGAAAAAATCCCTTCATAAAAAAAAATTAATAACTTAGTTTGTTTAAGTTACAACAAAAAGTATTTATTATATAAAGAAATAATACATACATAATAAATATTAAGTTAACAAATTAAGGGTTAATAAATCACAGTTGTTTAACAATCACAAGTTATTTTTGCAATAAAATTGAAGAAATTGTAATTTATTGTAAATTTAGTGAAAAAGCGTGCATCAGCAGAAAATCAATACTTGTTGGAGGAACAGACATTAAAAAAAACACTATCTCTCTTTTATAACAGCTTATTATATTAGTTTTGATTTTATGTTCTGTTGGGATTCTAAGATTTTAAAGCTGTTTTCTATTTCTCTTTCCAACTTTTCTTTTATTAGTTAGTTGTTTTTGAAAGATTGAAATTTGTTCAATTTCTTGAACAAAATCGTCTTTGAAAAATTTATTAGCAGCATAAAGGTATAACTACAACTGCCACTTTTTGCAAAAAGTCAAAAAGTGAACATTTTCAAACTCATTTTGTAACAGTTTTTCCGACCACAAAACTAAAAATAATAATGCAGAAAGCTTATTTTTTTGTTTAAAAAACAATTTTTGTAGTTTTTTTTTCCAAAAACAAATAGTGCTAGAAGGAAATAAAAAAGTTTTACTTTTGTAAATTTCCCACTTTTTCACTTTTTAGGTCATTGTAGTTATGGCTTAATGGTGGTAGGAAAGTTTAGGATAAATGGTATATGAAAGGGGAAAAATTAATTGCTTACAAACAAATTGGGTGAAAATCGTGTTTTTTTACGAATTCTGTCAAAAGTAGGAGGTATCGAAAAAAAATTAAATACAAAAGTTGTGGATAATATAAATGTCTACAACTTTTACTCAAACCATTTTTTTATATAACTTCAAAAATATTGAAAAAAATGCAAATATACGATTTTTTTATTTTTATATTTTACAAAAATTATTGGATTTTAACAAAATTTGGTTAAAAATTACTTTCTTTCTATGTTTTTGAGCAAAAAGTTAATTTTTGGATTTTTGACGAATTTAATTTAAAAAAATAGCCTGTTTTTCAATCAAAAAAGTTACCGAAAAAAATGTTTGATTTTGGAAAAGTTTGGAATGCAATTTCTTAGATTGAAACCTTTTATTAAAGATTTTGTAGAAAAACTATGCTTTTGTTGTAGAAAATACTGAGAAAAAGTAAAAAAAAAAAACGATTTTTAAGATTGATTTTTCGGTAAATGACAGTAATATTGGCGAGAAATAATTTTCTATAAAAACCAAATTATACTTTTTAAATGATATCTGACCTTCTCAATTTGAATCTAGCATTAGAATAGCTCTTATGTGCAAAGTTTTTGAGATATTGAATTTTGAACGTCCAAAACACTATTTTTGTGATGTTTTGGCATGGTTATATGGCAAAAACGTGATGTGACTTCGGACTCGAGCTCAGCGCACAAAAAACCATTAGAAAAATATACTTTGATTTCTATAAAAAAAAAACTTTTTGACTAGTGAAATCGAACATGGCATTCGATTTTTTTAATAAAACTGAGTAGATATTTATTTTTTCTGATCAAGGGGCACGGTAGTGCCCAGCCAAGTTCTCTAGCAACTTTGGCACTACACCCTTATTTACAGGAAACAACTCAGGCCATTTTCGACCCCGCTCTAAGTTCCACACAAAAGATGCCAGAAATTTCAAACTCGCTACATTTGTTGAGCTCGCCGAACCCAAATTCCTCACAAAATTTCAGCTTCTTACGATGAGTAGTTTCTGAGATAAAGGACTTCAAAAATCGCGAAAACCGTAACTGACTCACTGACTCACTGACAGATCATCAAAATTATGGAGACCTTCCCGCTATCGTAGAAACTTGAAATTTTACATATGGTGATGGGACTTGTGGTGTATACAAAGGAAAAAATCGAAAATTTGAGATTTTCAATTCAGGGGGCGTGGTAACCACCCATTTTCGCCGAATTTTCATCAATTATTATAGAGCACTTCTCATTATCGTAGAATCTTGAAATTTGGTAGAATGGTAGAGCAAGTAGCTTATACAAAGGAAAAAATTTAGAATTAGAGAATTTTAGCCAAGTACCAAGTTCTAAAGCTTGGGTTCAAATTCGTATCAATAAAATTTTGATTGTTTACTTGGCAAATTTTTTAAATAACTTTAAAAATCGGTATTTAAAACAAAAATTGTCAAGTAAGCAATCTAAATTTTATTGATACGAATTTGAACCCAAGCTTTAGAACTTGGTACACTTTTATATCTCAATACTTTTTGTGCCAGCATAATTTCAACATAGGATAACTTGGCTCTTTTTTTAACAGTAATGTTTTTGTTGTGATGTACTTTTCAAGATACACCTTTCTTATATATTTTAAGATTCTTAATAATTCAAATCCGAAGTAAAAAAAAAACTTTGACGTCACGTTTTTGAGATATAAGAAGTTCAAGATGAATTTTTATCTGGGAAACGTGGTGACCTAGATTTTATTTTTTTCTTCGGATTTGAGTTTAGAATATTAAAATCTATTAGAAAAGATTTAGAGAGGGTTGCCTATGGAGGTGCATTGTTTTTGTTTCTGTAATATATCATTATTTGCAAACTTTATAGATTTCATCACTTAGGTGAATATTACATTGATTATTTCAGTCCATTTTATTTCTGTATTTCTAATGAAATCGTTCTGTTCTAATACTATTGGCGTTTATGTGGTTTAGGAATTTTATTATAACAAACCTTATTTACTATACCTACCTAATCTATGTTCTTCTATTTATATCAAAACATTACTTTCACAAATTTTGTGAAAGTAAATAAGCTTATCTTACAAGTACAAAAATAATAAAATACCCTTAATTACTTTCACTTTCTGTGTTAATAAAAACACTCTAATCAAAAATCAATAGATTGGATAATAAGTCTTAAACATGCAAGTTTTCTCCTAAAAAAAAACCTAAACCACATTAAGGAATAATAAATAAGTAAAATTATCTTAGAACGAAGTGAAAATAATTTGCATGTTAAGTTTAATTTTCCAATAAATCAATTATTTTATTTTATTTTATTTTAAGAAATAATTGGTGTATGACGAAGAAGATGTATCTATACAGTATTTCATTTGATTTAAATAAATTTATTCAATTTTCATCTTGAATATTGTTAAACTCATTTGCATAATGAGAATATATATATTAATTTGAATTTAAAAAATCTTTCATGGTTGTTGAATTTCCACACAATAATTAACTTTTTCTGTATTTTATTTTTATTAGTTGGTTTGTTATCATGAAAATATAATCAATAAAAAGACACAAATAAATAATTCATACATAACTTGCGTGCCTTAATCATTCAACATGATAAATTATCGTTATCAGTGACGCAATAAATGATTAATGAAATACAAAATGTGTTGGTATGTTTTACTGAAAATCGATAATAGAATAGCAAACCAGTAAAAGAAAAGCCAATTCCAACTAAATATTTTTCCAAAATAGAAACGATGTTAAAGTTTCATCTGGCGTTGGGTAGTGTGTTAAAAACTTTCAAAAATTAATTTCTGAACTGGTTATCCAAAGTAAATGTACCATTATCTTTTCAATCCAAAGTAACACTTTTCCTGAACTTTTTTCTTATAAAAAAATTAATATCTGAGCAATCAGATATTTTTTAAAAGCAGTTATAATTTATAAAGATTAACATTTTCCTAAAAATAAAAATCTCAACGAAGTTTCTATTATAGTGGAGTAACTAAAGCTCAAAAATTGGCAATATTAGGGAACCCGGCCGAACAGCTTAGATTTTGATGATCTTTTTTTTTCAAACGCCGGTAATTAAAAATACTTTAAAGTCTATAGATTAAAAATTGCCGGTGTTGCCGTTTTGATTTTTTAAATTTAATTGAAGATTTTTGTGAACAAAAACAAATTTTTTTCAAAAATTTTTCTTAAATTTCATAAATTAATTGATGCCAAAAGATTGTCTAGGAAATTCAAGGAAAAAAAATATATGGGAGTGAGGGACAATCTTCCATAGTTCAAGCGATAGATGCAATTTTCTTATTAATTGACTTCAAACACAAAAAAAAAAATTTGAACACAACGGCAACACCTACAATATTCAAATATACATTTTTTAAAAGCTAGAAGCTTAGTCATATATGTAAAATTAAAATTAAGTTAATTGAATGAACGGCTTTTGAAAGAATTGTAATTGAACTCAGATTTTTGAAAAAAAAAAAATTATTGAAAAAATTTGAACATGTCGTTTTTTAAAATTGGTCGTAATATAAAATGCATTTATTTTAAAATTTATTTGGCCGCATTTATTATGATTTCAAATTATAAAAGGAAATGTCAATATGTATTACGGTTTATGAAAAAAATTAAAAAGTATTTCATTTTCGAAGAACTTTTTTTAATAAAAGTTTTGAAAAAAAAATGTAACTTATTTTTTTTTTAAAGTTCAACATCTAAACATAAAATTATTTTTTATTCATTTAATAACCCTTACTGTTGAAAGTTAAATAGCAAAAATTTAAAGTACTTATTTACCACAGTCTTTGAGAAAATTAATTATTTCAATGCAAAAATTCAGTTTTAATAAAAAAAAACCCATTGAAATTGAAGTAATTTTTCATTTTTTTTTTCAAAAGTGTGATATATTTTACCTTTTTTGCTTCGAAATTCAACTGATAATATTTATGGCCAAACATTTTTTTTAAATAAATTCATATTTTATTAGAAAAAGTTTGGAAAAAAGTCATTTTAAAATTTTCTAATAACATTTTTTTTTTAATTCTGAGTTTGAGGACCATTTTTTCAAAAAGTCTTGATTAAATTTAGTGGATTTAAATTTAAGAGATAAGAATGAGATTCTGGCTTTTTAAAAATGTATTTTAAAATATTGTAGGTGTTGCCGTTGTTTTCAAAATATTTTTTTTTGTGTTTGAGGTCAGAATGTTAGAAAATTGCATTTATCGCTTAAACGATGGAAGATTTTCCCTTACTGCCTTTTATATATTTTCCTTAAATTACCTAGAGAATCTTTTGCTATCATTTGTTTTATGAAATTTAAGCAAAAAAAATGGTTTTGTTAAAAAAAAATTTAATTTTAATTTTAAAAAACAATACGGCCACACCGGCAATTTTTAATCTATAGACTTTAAAGTATTTTTAATTACCTACGTTTGAAAAAAAAATCGTCAAAATCAGAGCTGTTCGGCCGGGTTCCCTAATAATTTGCTTTAGTTACTCTACTATTATTAATTTTTAGTATTAACGGAGAAATTAACATAAACATTGAAATTAAAATTAACATTGCTAAGTGGCATCAACTCTGTAGATAGAAAGTTACTGTATTTCATAGAATTTTACCCAAGAATCTAAATTGCCTTATTCCGGGATACCCTGTGTAGCAAATACCATAGATAAACTACGTCTCGTCTTCTTCAGTCCATATATCAAATGGTAGAAAATTTAAAAAAAAACCTTTGTTAGCAATAAGAATAAAAGTGGATCTTAAAATACGTTAATTTTTTGTTTTATTTAAATTTTGAGCCTAAATTTTATTAATTGGAAATATTTACTCTTAATTAAAATGTACACAAATTTAAATCCATATTTACACAATTGCACAGATATGTACAATTTTTATATGGTTAAATCAGTTGCAATTACCTATATTAAATTTAAAATTGTTTCATTTACAACAAAGAGTCTTTGGATTAAACTCTCCAAGGTTAATTCCATAAAAAAAAATAAACAATTTTAAGATATAAAAAGAGTGAATTTTTTAGAAACAATTATCAGTTTAAATTAGCATTCCGATTAATTTGTATATTTTACTGAAAGTCAAATTATAAAATGCGGTATTTTCTAATCTCTTCTGTTATTGTTGTTGTTCTTGCATTTTATCAAGTAAATGCAGCACCAATTGATATAACTGCTTATTTAAAAACAATTTTAAATGATAAATTAAAATTGCTGGATGAATTCGACTCTGCAGATGCCAAGTTTGTCGTTAATTCTTGCGGTGTTTTTACTATAATTGAATCTAGAGATAATAATTAAGATGTACATGGTCAGAATTAAGGAGAGCCTGTCTTTTGCTTAAGATAAATATGTATTATAATTATAGTTATATGTTTTGTTTTGCAATTTTATAATAAAAATTAATAAAATTTAAAGTTATTTAAATATTGGTTAAATAAATGTCATTAAATTCTATTAACCCGTTCGGAACCAGCGTTACTCTTATGTAACATTTTTTTTTAAATTCGTAAAAAATATTAAATTAAATAGTTTTTTAGGTTTCCATGGCTTAATTGAAAGATAATAATGCTTAGTTACTGGATTATTACAAAAAGTTAGTCAAATATCATACCTTTAATTTTTTTTATAGAAAGAGGGACTGAAATTCACATTTTTTTTCTTGCAAAAAAATTTTTTTTATATAGGTATTATTATTTATTTTATTATAAAGACTTTTTTTATTAAATTATAATGAATCAGATTTAAAATCGAAATATTCACTTCATAAATATAAAATATTCAATATTTATTTATTTCAATCAAAAAAACTTTGTCTGTCTAAAATTCCCACAAAAGGGAACAATAAATTGTTGTTGCTTGAATATTTGTATGATTTTAAGAGGGTTGATGATTTTTGATCCCAAATTAAGACAAATCAAAAGTTGAGATCTGAACAAGAAAAAAACTGAATAAATGGTGACACATCAAGAGCTTCATACAAGTTCACATTAATTGAGAAAATAGTCAATTTCACCTTTTTTCATTAACCCTGAATACTCAAAAAAAAAAAAAAAAACTTTAAATCACAGCGACAACAACGAACCAAAACAATATTTTCTTCTTGGACATCTTCTTTCTTTTAGTCTGTCTTCGACAGGAAGCTAATCATAAACTCTTAACAATGCTCAAATTCATAAAATCTATATTCTACTGCATAGATTTAATGGCGGGTTTTGAGCGTGGTTACTGAATCAAGAAATTTCGTAACGAAAAAACCCAGCACCACCCACTCGGGTGGTTCGACTGTACTAAGCTTATAGGATCGAGACGAAGGAGAATAAAACACCTGTGGGGGATCGTTTTCCTATAACAACATCAGGCACCAGTGAGGGAAGTACAGTAATATCGGTTAATTTTGACATGGTTGTCTTTAAAAAATTGTAACTTTTTTTGTAGGTGTCGTACAAAAATAAGGTTGAGGCATATTTTTAAGGGTGAAATGATAAGCTTTCCAATTATATAAAATTTATTATGAGCTGTCAAACAAAAAAATGGACCAAATCGATATGGAAGAAAAAAAGTATGTTTTCTTTATTTTTTTTCGATGAAAATTGATTTCATTAAAAAAATGTCAGCTTTTTTTCTAGACGTCGTACAAACATGATTGAGGTGAATATTGAAAGTCAAAATAATAAGCTTTAAGATGATATAAAACTTATTATAGGTTGTCATGTAAAAATATTGACAACATGATGGGTAAAGAAAAAAGGTAAGCCACTTTTTTTGTATATGAATTGTAACTTGAATTAATCTCAAAGAAAAAACTTGTATTATCATCAAAGAAAAAAAAAACTGTAATTTTCATAAATAACTTCAGTTTCATAGCATAAACTTTAGTTTAGTTTTAAATTTTTGTGAAATTTATTTTGTTAAACATATATAAATTCCATCCCCGCTGCGAACTTTGCTCTACCCCATACATTTTTATTATGATAGCCTTTTGGCATAAGCACAACGAGTAATAACCCTTTGTATCCTTTTTGTGACTATAAAAAGAAAAACAGAGCATTCATAAATCTCCTGTGGGACCTAAATATATGCACATAAACTTCCAGGATTTCTTTTAAGCATATTGTGTGCAATAGTTTTATTTGCATTTCTTCGCAAGTCTCTTTTTTGCAATAACCCACATTTTGCGCAATCAGTTAATAGTTTTTTTTTTTCCCTGAACATTTCTTTGTTCTTCATTTCTGTATATATAAAATAAACTCGCATCCCAGCGACGACGATTATATTTCCCATTTATATTTCTCAACCCTGTTTTCCATGTTCTCAATTACGTCTAAAGAACTCAACTCCAGACAGAGACGTCCGTCGGTCGTCGTCGTCGTCCCCTTTTTCTTCTTCTTACTTTACTTTACCGACTGAAGCAATAAAACTGTCGTCGCATTTGGGTTTCCTAGTTTTTCCCTGACTATTTCTCTTGGAAAACATACTTCTATCTATCTTAACTGGTAGCATATATGGTAGTTCTGGTTCCCTGCTGCCAATTGATGAATACCACTGCATTTGTGCTGTTCCAAGCTTTTTTTTTTTTGTATTATCATTATGGAAAATGTATGCTTCCATTTGGAGTTCGTGATCTGATTCAGTTTCTTTTTAGAAATATTATGGGTCATTCCAGTTTTAGTTCGTTCAAAGTGTTGTAACATCAACAAAACGCAGAATCAGAAAAATATGTATGGATAATATTCATTTCAAAGATATATTTTTGTTATTTACCAAAGAAACCGGTTTATGGTAAAAGGATAGCGACCAACATTGAATAAAATGTCCTTTTTTTCCTGACCAAGTTTTTTTTTTGTTGTTTTATCTTATTCATCTAAAATGAGGTTTTTTTACTTATGCTCATTTATCCGATATAAATAGCCTGCGGATTGACAATTTTGTCTCTTTAGTTTGACATGATTTTCTCGTATCCTTTACATCAAAAGAAAATCGACGACGACGAATGGACTGAATGATGACCTATTTTTATATTTGAGGTATTCAAAACTTTTAAGGGTCTTGTTTTGGATTCTTAAAAAACAAAAAAAAAAAAAAAGAACCTAAAACTTTTGTGACTGAGGAGGTTTTTCTTCAAAAACATTTCCAAGATAAAGATCCATCTTTGTCATTAACATTAACTTGAAAATTATCCAAAAGTTGAAGTTTTCGCAGCAAAAACAAATTTTGACCAATACCCGAATTTCGAAATTTGTAACAAGCTTTTAAAGTCTGTAAAAATGTATTTAATTATGTAATTAACATTTTAACTTCGTCAATATGAAAGTTATGAAGTTGGATAATTATAAGTCCAGGCATTAAAAAAAATAAAAATAACATTTAATAAAAGGTTGTTTTCTCATTTAAATGTTTCGGTTAGAAAAGTATCTATTTTATTTATTTCATTTAGTTTCAGGCCTCTTAAGACATGGGAAGAGGGCGCTCATCAGCTTTGAAGTATCAGATTTTGTAGCAATTATTATCTGATGATATCGTAATTGCACTTGTTATGGAGTTGAAATTCGGCTTAAAAATGATAAATAGCTTACCTAATTAACCGTCATTCCGGGAACGCTTGGTTTGGGGTATATTTAGATTACAATTTTGCTGGTGATATTATGATCAAATATTGAGACCACTACAATATAGGTAATCCCAAAAACATTTCGTTTTATTTTGCGATATAAAAAATAAAAATCAATCATGGTAAAAACGTCGTTTCCGGGAACGCTTTTAGAAACTGAAAAAATAATGTAGTTTTACACAAATAATTCTGTTTTGAATCACAATCCTATCCAATTATGGCTGTAAAAAAAAAATCATGAGTGCAATTCACACGTGGTAGGAGTGAAACCTTAAAAAATCATTTTTCTTGCAAAAAAAAAAAAAAAAATAGAAAAAATCTACCTATTTTTATTTTATCACCTTCAAATCCATGTTTTTTATATGACAACCTATATAAATTTTATATCATCTGAAAGCTTATTGTCTAAGCTCAAAATATATATATCGATAAGGTCTATGAGACATCTAAAAAAAGAGCTAGAATTTTTTGAACTCGACCAATTTCCATAAAAAAAGCGAAAAAACACGTATTTTTGTCTTCTCACGCTATTAAATGCATTTATTCCCTAACAACCTACACCATCTGAAAGTTTATTGGCTTACCTCAAAATATATATATCGATCAAGTCTATGAGACATCTACAAAAAGAGCTAGAATTTTTTTAACTGAAATTTCATCAAAAAAAGCAAAAAAAACATTTATTTTTATGTTCTCATGCTATTAATTCAATTTTTTTGTTTGACAACCTATAAAAAATTTTATACCATGTGAAAGCTTATTGTTTCACTTTGTATAATGATACATAAATCTTATTTTAAAGATGTCTACAAGAGAAGTTAGAATTTTTTAAAGTCAACCATGTCGAATTTCCAGACTGAGATTACGGTACTTCCTACACTGGTAGCTGGTCATCGCCAACAGATCTCCACAGGTGTTTTGAGGTATGTTTCAATTTTTTCAATTTAAGATTGTGTAACTTGAAGAGCACATACCGTTATGTGTGATATATCAAATAAAATTTTATGTTATCAATATCAGCATGCGTATTAAAGTTAAATCAAATTTGTATGTGCACTAGATCAAAAGATATAACGTGTGTTGGAAAAGAACATCTTTTTACCGTTATCTCCGAATTTTGAATATGAAATTAATTGAAATTTTGTACAATTATAATTTAATTTTAATTACCTATCTAGATGAAATTTTCATTCATCTATCTATTAAAACAAAAAAGTTATAACAAGTTGAAGTCGTTTCACGTTTTCGTTTCATCTTGTTTCAAATCACTACGATACTAAAGAAGTTTTCACTTCAAAAAAGCTTTTGTTTGTAGAAATTGGTCTATGATCAAAGAAATAAGGTTATATTTTATTTATTTAAGACTTACTATCTTAATATATAACAATGTATCATTCATATTGATACTATTTCAAGACCCCTACAGTCTTTTTGACAAGATCACTAGCATTTTGCGGAACGTTTTTCTAGTATATCTACTATTTTTGGGGTTTTGCGGTAGATTCAAAAATGCACATTTCTGTGGTCTGCCCATTTATGATCTGAAGATTCTATCTATAGCAAACATTTGAGCATGAAATTAATGAATTTTATTGAAATCTTTTGATTATGTGTCGATTGATATTTCCTTTTTAATAGTATACCAAATATCTAACGGTTTTCAATTTTTTTGTGCTCTTCAAAAAATTCGGTCACGTCATTCAAACACTGTCAAAACTTAAAAAAAAACTGTTTTTTTGGAAACGAGTTTTAAATTTAGTATCGATCTGTTTTTCTATGTATCAATTTTATAAGTTAAGAAATTACTTTTTGTAGGATTAAAGATTACTTTATTTCAATAACTTCAAGATTAATAACTCAAAACTCGTGATTTTTGAGTTATGACAGTATTCAACTTATTCTACACACTTTTTTTCAATACTTTGTACAGTATGCTTTCCTAAAACAGTAATAAAAATATGTTTTTCTTTAATTTCTTGTTTCATTAGGCATTAGAGCTGGTGTTCTTCAAGGCTTAAATGTTGGAACATTATTTTACAGCAGTGGCGTTCTGAATTCTGACCAGTTGAATGCAATTTTCGTTAATAACTTTCTAAATATTCAATTAAAACTTCTTCAAAATTAGCAAAAAAATGTTAAAAGAATTTTCAAGACTACCAAAAACAATATTTTCAAAATTTCCAATTTTCAAAACTGAGTATCAGTTCAAAAACGAAGTTTTGATACAAAATCTGTAGGTATGTTTGAAAATGTAATTTTGAAATAAAGCTTGAAACATACAGGAGCAAGGTCAAACTATTTTGAGATTAATTTAAAAGGTGAAGGGTTCTTTTGAAATGTTAGAACAGTGTTTGAGAATAACTCTTTTTTTTTTTTTTTTGCAAATTTTCGACAGAATTTTAGAATTTCATTTTTAACCAAGTTAAAAGTATTTGTGTCTCACAGTATATCCGAGTTTGACTTACTAGTTTAAAAAATGTTATTAAAAAAAATAGGTAACATGATGTAATCAATTCTAAAAAGCAAAAACATGCGACCAAGTTGTACGTACAAATCATTATCTTCAAAGGTAAATTTTATTTTTAGAACTTAAAAAAAAAAAGTTTTAAAAACATTTCTATACGTACTAGGTATAAGTTTTTGTAAGGTTTTGGCAACAAAAAATATATCTCACGACAAAACGTTTAAAGTTTCATATTTGATGGGAAGTGAGTGACAAAGTCGGCAATTTCATTTCAAAGCGGTTTCGAATTACATTTTGTGGTTAACAAAAACCAGACCACATTTTGTATCTTATTTAATAGCACGTTCCTTGAATGAATTGAATAATATACCGAACAGAAGGAATTTCACACTTTCAACAACTATTTTATGTTTTTTCCAGAAATCAAAAATGCGCATGGAAAGAAAAAGTCGAAATTTCTTTTTTTTTTAAGAAATTCTAAATATATCTCAATTTTTTTTTGTTAGTTTTCAACACGAGAAGCGCGTGCAGTTAAACATTAAAATTTTATTTCTTTAACTGAAATGAAAAAAAGAAAAACAATAATAATTTATATAAAAGTTAATTGATTGAATTCAACAGTTTTATTGATGTTAAGTTATTGGGTGATTGATGGAATGATTATACACATTTTTTTTCTGTGTTTTCATGAATCGTGTGGGGGCTTAAGTTTTAAAATATTGAGAAGTTACTTGAAGAAGATTGGTGTTTTAAATTAGATAATGGGATGACTTTGTTAAAAGACCATTTTTTTTTTCCAGAATGTACAATAAAAAGGGGATAAATTTAACGAGTTTTTAAATACATATCTCCCTAAAATTCTGTGGTATTTTAATAGAGTTAAAAATAGAGACAAGTTTCAGACTGAAATTTTTGAAAGGAATACCCTTAGGAATCTAGATTAAGAAAGAAAAAAAAATTCTCTTCACAAATGCACGTCAAACGGCTTATGGGGTTATTTCAGCCCATAAAACCGATTCCGACAATTTTTCAAAATATGCATTTTCAGACCCTCATAAAATAAATAAAATTTTCCATAAAATTTAAATTAAGGGTGTCCCAAAAAATTGTTGAGATCTTTGATTTTAAGACGGACCATAATTCTTATTTGAAAAGAATAACTGTCTAAGTCTTGATTGTAAGACTGCGGGGAAATCGACAAAGTTATGAATACCAGAGTTATGCGCGTGAAAGTAACGAAAAACCGAAGTTATGAAAAAAATGTGCCAACAAGCTAAAGCGTTTAGATTGGGTCAAGACAAGAAAAAAAATTGTATAAGACGGGTTGGCCAATTCCCCCCCCCCCATCGTTTAGCGGGTGGTCCAATAATTAAAAAAATTGACTTAATTCGGAAAACGTATTTATAAAAATCAACAGTTATACCAACAATATCGTGCTGTACTTTTTACCAAAGCCAAAAAATATATCTTTTATTATGTTTTTAAATAAAGTTGTTTATTGAACTAGTTTTTGAAAAATTAATTTGCAAAATCAAAATTTTGAAAAAAAAGTTAAAAAATGTCAATCTAATTTTTTTTAATTTCACTGGTCGGCAAAAAACAAAAAAAAAAAAATCTTGAGCAAGGTAAGGTAAGGTGATTTTATTTAATTTGAGTGTGCTGAATTCAAAACTGTTTACAGATTTATTCCATCACGTCTAGTTTTTGAGCTATGATCATCATTATTTTCGCTATACACTCGCAAAAACTAATTTTAAATGAAATATGTTTTGACGTTTGATTTAAAATATATATATTTTTCCGTAATATTTTGCTTTTTTTATACAAATCAAGAGTCAAAAACTGTAATTTACTTCAAATCTGCTTCAAAAAACCATATGTTACCTTAACCACCAAGATTTTGATATATAACACACTTCTATATCAAATATCTTTTAGAAAATAATAATAAAAAAAAATTAACACATTAAAAAGGATAAAATTTGGCTTTTGGAGATTGCATAAGTAGTTTTGCAGAGAAAAATTTAACAGTCATTAAATTCAACGCCAAATGTACCAAAAAACGTGTTTTTGACCTGTTAATAATCAAATATTTGGAAAACTTGACGTGTCAGTGAAATTTTGACTTCGGATTCGGAATCAAACACGCAAAAATCCTTTAGAAAAGTATGTTTTGGTTCAAGCTCTTTCTTCGTTGCCGACCAATGTTTTATGTAATTAAGTACAAATTTAGTTTCAATTCAATTGTCTTGTTTGTTTTTATATAAAATCTGACAACTGGATCCAAAAATTTCTTGTTGTTTTCAATAAATTTAAAATAAAACCATAATATTTTTTTTTGGCTTTGCAAAAAAGTCCAGCACGTAGGTAATTGTTGGTGTAACCGTTTTTGGCACATTTTTCCTGAATAATCCCGTATATCATTCCTCTTACAACCCAAAAACCTGGTTTCATACATAGCTCTGGTTTTTATAACATCGATTTTTCATAACTTCAGTTTTTCATAACTTTAACGCGCATAACTCTGTCGCGAATAACTCTGGTATTCATAACTCCGTTACTATTTCGAAACTAGACCTTACAATTCAATTTATTTTTGTCCTCAATTACTCTTTTTCTTTTTAAGAAGACTATTCTTACTTTTCTCTACGACCTACATATATAAATTTTTTGAACTTTAATAAAAAGCGTGTTTTTATGAGAGGATTTACTGAACAAAATCCGTTGTGACAGCTTAAAAGAATTTGAATAATCTATACAAACAAATTTTTGATTCAAAGGTTGAATGAATTCGAATTTTATGATAAGATTAATAAATGGCAAAGTTTTTTGGCATTATTTTAAATTAAGAATATTTGCACAATTATTAAAATTTGGAAAAAGGAATAAAGCAATTTATTTTGCAGCTTCTTGATTTAAGAAAAGCAAATATTTTTTGGCATTTTATCCAGTAGACACAAATATTGTTTATTGTTTAAGGTAAATTGCAGGTTGCAATAAATATTGTTTTATATTTGACGATGTTATGATTGCTAGATTTATCTCTGTAAAGATAAACATAGAAAAAAAAATAAACAATTTTCAGATATAAAAGGAATGAAATTTGTTGGAAACATCATCAGTTCAATTTTGTATTTCTTAAAATTTGTATCATTTTATTTCAAATCAAAATATATCAGGATGCGTTTTATTGTAATTTTTGTTGTGCTCGTTTCAATAATTACATTATATCAAGTAAATGGTAGTGCAGTAGCATGCAACCCTTTAACCTATTCATGGAGTTACCAAGGCAGCCAGCTATGTATACAATTAGCCGGAAATTTTCAATCTAGTTTATGTAGTGATTGTGGAGCAAGTGGCACGAACGGTCCTTGTCCAATATGGTGCCCAATTGGTGGAAAATAAATATTGTTTTTCTTGTTTTTTTTTTTTTTTGTATTTTATATAAAAGAAAATTAAATTACATTTAAACTTACATATAACAAAATGTTAAATTAAAAAGTTAATATAACTTCATAATCCTATTAATTATATTATTGTAAAACAATTTTATTGCATGGTAATGGATCAGATTTTGATATCTTAAGTTAAAAATATATCTTTATTTATTTCAAATATTTCTTGAGTGTTTTTTTCAACTTATTGGATTCATTATTCAACAGTGGTAAAAATGATATACCCCAATGAAAATTTTTAAAAATATTTGATATCCAGTACTGGCCAAAACAAGAATATAAGGAGTGAAAGTGTGTCTTTTTGGGAAATGAGGAAAATTCGCGATAACCCATAAAATAAATGGTGTTAATGCAACTCTTACAATTTTTTTTTTTTAAATGCTGTATTTGTTATTAGAATTACGAATAAAATATGTTTTTACATTTTTTTTTCTTTTTAAAGGGTGTATGGGTTTATTGCATAAAATGTAATAACAATTGGAACCCTGTTGTATAATGAAATTTAAAATTTACGTACAATTGGCTTAAAAGTGTAGTCCAGTGTCCATTGCTCGTTGTATGTAATATAATATTTTTTTAGGGAGTCCTGAATCATAAGTTGGACACAAAAATCTCTCACAGTCATCATAATCAACCGGAAAGTCAGAAAAAGAGGAAAAAATAAATGATTTTTTTTTAGAAAAATATTGTAAAATTAAAGAAGAGAAAAGTATGCCTTACCTAATAATTTTGTATACGACTTAATGCTTTCACCGAAAAGGCTCCGTGAAGCCAAAACTGTGACCTCAAAATTTTTGAACCAAATTTTGTCTAATTCGTTTGTTCACCATTTGTCCATGTTTGTCCACCTAAAATTTTCGTTTGTCCACCCTTCAAAAAAATCTTAGATCAAATTTTTTTTTTTTTATAGGAAGTCTGAAAAATGAAAAATTGTCTAAAACACTCAAATTTAGAGATAGAAGAATAAAACTTCAATCGTTTGTCCATCTCAAGTTCTATATACATACCGAATATTATCGTTTTTCCACCACCCGTTTAGGAGCAATTCCATAAACAAATTTTGCACTGAAAAATTGAAATTCCCCTCAATTTTTTATCAAAAATTCAAACTGCTTTCGTTTGTCCACCTCGAGTTCTTTACGTATACCAAAAATCATCGTTTGTCCACCCTCTGTTTAGGAGATATTGCAAAAAGAATTTTTTTTATAGCAACTCTCAAAAAAGTACGCATACACCACAGTGTACCTCTACTGAAAATTAAAAAGTCCTCGAAAATTATTATTTTTCAAAAATTCAAACGGCAAGGGTGGACAAACAACAGAAATTTGAAATTTTGAAAAAAGGCAATTTTTGGAGATTTTATGGGACTATGAAATTTTCAGAACAAATTTTGTTTTTTGAATATCTCCTAAACGTAGGGTGGACAAACGATGATTTTTTGTTTGTATCCATTTCTCGAGGTGGACAAAGGATTGCCGTTTGAATTTTTGATATAATATAATAATTTTTGAGGACTTTTTAATTTTCAGTAGAGGTACACTGTGGTGTATGCGTACTTTTTTTTAGAGTTGCTATAAAAAAATTCTTTTTGGAATATCTCCTAAACAGAGGGTGGACAAACGATGATTTTTGGTATACGTAAAGAACTCGAGGTGGACAAACGACAGCAGTTTGAATTTTTGATAAAAATTGATTTAAGGGGAATTTCAATTTTTCAATGCAAAATTTGTTTTTGGAATTGCTCCTAAACGGGTTGTGGAAAAACGATAATATTTGGTATGTATATAGAACTCGACATGGACAAACGATTACAGTTGGTTTTATTCTTCTATCTCTAAATTTGAGCGTTTTACAATTTTTAATTTTTCAGACTTCCTATATAAAAAAAAAAGAATAAATTTGCTCTAAAATTTTTTTGAAGGGTGGACAAACGAAAATTTTGGGTGGACAAACATGGACAAACGGTGGACAAACGAATTAGACAAATTTGGTTCAAAAATTTTGAAAAGACTGTTTAAAAATGCACTCTTTGTTTCTAAAGAAATGCTCATCAACAGTCTTCAACGGAAGACAAAGAAAAATTTACCTAATAAAGCTACATTTATGCATTTTACTGAATTTTCTGACCCCCTTTCTCCATCATCGTAATGTCATGTCTAATTTGTATTTCGAGTAAGATTTTTTTTTCTAAAAAATCGGAATTCGACATTTTTATAAAGATCGGCTTGAATTTGGAGAAAATTTTCTATGTAACCTAAAATTAAGCGCGAACTCTGACAAAAAAAATTTCTACCAAAATTCCCAAAAAATCCTACCAAATTATACAAAAAACCTACCTACCAAATCTCGAATATTTGTTTTTAACTGATAAAATGATTCAAAATTCGATAACGGTAACTAAATTTTACATTACAACTTTAAAGGTCAGTTTTTTTGCTAGAATTCCAGAGAATAAAAATGAAGCAAAACGAAAAAAAAGGTTAATTTCTATTTTTTTTATAAAAAAAAAAACATTACGAAAATTTTCTGATGGTCTTCAGAAAATTTCGTTGCTTTTATCATTATTTCAAAACTAAAAATTGGTATTTCAAAGATCTGAAGTTTTGAAGTTTTTTTTTTTTTTTAAAGCGGAGTGATTGAATGAAATTAAAAGTTGTAGTGACCTCTCCTCCATAATGAGTCTTGGTACTATAAGGTTCATTAGTTAGATGCAAAATGTTGGTCAATTTCTGAAGTTATCTGAAGTTTTGAAGCTATGTGCCTATATTATTTTTTCTTACTAATGCATTGAAACTTTTAGAAACAGATTTAGTAATTTTTAGTAACACCGTGTAAAATTTTTGACACTATTGAGGTGAATACAAAATTTTCAGCTGTTAAAAATGTATTGGGCTCTGGGACCTGGTTAAATTTGAGTAACATTTTTTTTTGCAGATGGTTTTGTTTTGTTTTTTTTTTTTTTTATTAAAAAGGAGTTTCATGGCAGAAAAGAGGCAGAGAAAAATATTAAACAATAAGCCATACAGCTGAAATTTTTTGTTCACCTCAATAGTGTCAAAAATTTTTACCGGTGTTTACTATTTAACGCAATTCACACACGTCCTTAAGGTGACTTAAAAAAACCTACCAAATCGAGTTTAAACCTACCAACTTACCAAAGCCGAAAAAACCTACCAAAATGGCAACCGTTTTAGAGTCTGAAAGAGAAGTAAAAATAAATGCGATCATCTACAGTTCATGTGCATGCCACTTAAAACCATTTCGTTTGACGTTTTGGAAATTGGGTGCGTTCATCCGCTAGTAGTCAATTATTTATTTAGCCGTTTTCATGTTTATGCTAATTTTCTTAAATTTATAGAATTAAAATCCCCACTGAATTTTTGAAGAAAATTGTTTTATGTTTAAATGATATATTAAAATAATGGAACAATGATATCAAATCTGCCACATCTAATCCATTTATTGCTATTTATTATTTAATATTACAACAAAGTAATACATAAAATCTGGGAAAATTACTCTGGTCGAACACTTGTTTAATTGTAGAATGAGTCTGTTTGTTAATTTACTGTTTGGAGACTTTTTCATTTTTTTCTCTGTCGATATGTTTTCCTGTAACACCTAGCACTTTTTAATGGCATTTTATACTTAATCGTTTTCCCAGACATTTATATTTATTTTTAATCACCTACAATTCGTATAAACGTCACACTAATTAAATACTAACTCCTTGCTCTTGCTCAGTCCTTTAACTTTCCAAGAGCAGGCAAGCACAAGCAAGCAAGTTCCTCCACGTGCGACCATGTGCTTGTCATACTCCATCATCATTCCATTAGTAACTTAGTTCTGTTTATTTTGTTTTTCTACTCTCAGAAAACAATCTTAACATAACCTAGTTTCTAGTTCTAGTTAAGAGTTACAAGAGTAACCAAACAAGTATAAAAATCACGGCCACCATAAAAACATGTAGTCCGCTTCGCAACGGGGAAAGAAACATCATCATGGTAGGCAGTCAGCAATGTTTTTTTTTTAATTTTTTTTTCTCATTTACCACCTCTCGTAAAAGAAGAAACTCAAGGTCGCTTACGATTGGTTATATTCGAAAAGGAAATATAAAATACAACGTAGTTTTCCACTACGAACCAAGGGTAAATATTCTACGCCGCGTTCTAAATTCATTTTAATATTTTCCCGCGCATTTTTTTTTATATATTCATGACGACGTATATGCAATGACTGCTGGTTGGTGGCATTTAATAATTTATCCTTCGGAATCTGCATTTATAGCTTCCTTTTTTCACCACAAACAAGTTAATTGCGCTTTCAACAAGTTTCCTCTTTTTTTTCATATCCTCTCTCCTCGCTGATGAACAAGAATCTAGAGGCTCGACTTGGATATATAAAAAAAATTCAAACTAAACAAGATACCACAACCGACACATGAAGAGGGGATGAATTGGAATCATAGAGAACTCAGTAATTACCCTCACAAGTTTCATCCACCCCGGTGCGATACCAGCGCCAGGACAGTGTTGAATCGATTTTCTGCCATTTCCACCCTTTCGGTTACGGACAACAGCCACCAGAGGGGTGGCAGTGGCAGTGTATATAGCAACAAATACACACTTCACATTCATCCACACGAGAGCTCCTGCTGAAGAGGGATGATGCACAAGGATTCATATTTTTTTCTCTATGCGCTCGTGTCGTGGTGTTTTTTCTGTTTTACTCCAAAGGAAGACTTATCAAAGGACACTAACCCCTTGAGCAAAAAGGGTGGTATACCAGGAAGTGCAGGCATAAAGGAGCAGAGAGTAAGGAAGCAAAAAAAAAAAGATATCCTAGCGTCAATGTCATTCTCTAAGTGGGAAAAAAAACTAATCGATAGCTAGACCGCTAGGGGGCGGGGTGTGTTTGAAAGACTAAACGAACAGAACTAAAAAAAGTAATAAAGGAAATAGTCATCAAACAAACCTGACAATTCCGTTACATCTAAGCAACTTGAACGGCTTCTAGTTTTGGTCAAATTGCCAAAAGCAGACACTCCATTGCAACTGCTACTCATACTTCCGCCCACAACCCAGTCGGCGTCCATTGCTTTAGAGGCGCTACGCTTAAAATGCTCCAGGAAGTTATCTATCTGCATTTCAATGGAGTTTGGAGAGTTTTCCATTCTTATTTTGTTGTTATTGTAAAAGATTACTTGGTTGGAATTATTGTAATAGATACACTTTTATCCTTTTTTTGTTGTTGTTGCTTCTTGAATTTTCTTCAAGTGCACCGCCTAGTAGATAGTAGATACACACAACATTTAAACATTTTCATTGAAAGATATTTTTGTGTAGAAATTTCGTGTAGATTTTTTTTTTATCTACAATTTTAAATTTGACAAGTAATAGACTTGTTTTATTTTTTTTTTTAAATGAAATTGAACTTTCATTAAATGAACACAGCTTTTTTTATTCTCTTTTCACTCTATTACAACAACAATAAAAAAAAAAGTGAACACGCCGACGACGATACTTTTTTATTATGTTACCAACTTCAAGAATAGATAAACCGCAACTGTGGAAAACTGGTTTTGAAAAATCTCTTGGTAGCCCTTTATTTGCTCATAAAAACATAAAAAAGAAATGTGTTTTAAAGAGAAAGAAAAGTTGGGAAAATGCGGTAAGTTTA
Organism: Episyrphus balteatus; assembly: GCF_945859705.1. Classification (NCBI taxonomy): domain Eukaryota; kingdom Metazoa; phylum Arthropoda; class Insecta; order Diptera; family Syrphidae; genus Episyrphus; species Episyrphus balteatus. The sequence goes on along the minus strand of NC_079134.1, from coordinate 149,615,734 downwards.
TTTAAGAGAATAACATGCGGCGTAAACAGCTGTTTTATTTGTTTTTGTTTTGTTTCGTTTTTTTTTGTTTGGATGACATTTTGATCTGGTACAATTTTATGGAGTAGAAGAAGTAGAAGAAACAGAGATGGTATTGAGGAAATGGGAGTTTGGTTTGATGAAATTCATGTCGGTCGGTAGTTGTGGTTCGGAAAAATATATTATTTTTTAAACCTTGGCCTTGGGTTCCCCGCAGCACCACAGTCAAATTCTGACACGCAAGTACCCTAAATGTATTACCTTTCTAAATAATTGACTTTATACATACCTTGCCATATTATTAGGCCCAAGCTTATAAATAAATCTTTTTGGTTTATGTTGCTCAATTTTTAAAGTTCTTACCCAAGTACCTACCTAACCTTTTTTGGTCAGCAGCTAATTTTGGAATTGTTACAGCTTACAGGTTTTCTGCAATTTTTCTCTTGAGAAGCTTCAATTATATTTTTATTTTCTATTTAATTCATGCCTACAGAACTACCAGACCGGCTCAATAATTCAGTTTTTTCATTGAGTAATAACGTGACACTGTAAATTTATTATGACCAATGATCCATATAGATATTGATTACAAAAGAAACGATCTGGATCAAAATAGAAAAAGATTTCTATTTTCATCTCTGTTTCGCTAGAATTTATTTTTCTCCCTACCGATAAACAAAAGCATCAGTTGCAGAAGATGAACTAATTTTAATAAAAATGGTCCCGATAGAAAGCACGATTACTTGTTTTTGTTTTATTATTTTTTATTCTTACTGACTAAATATTCATTCATACAAATATATTTACATTAAAAAATTAGGTGACTTATATCCTAAAGTGGTTTGCACTAAGCCGTCATTTACAACAAAATACAAGTTAAATTTCTTAAAGTTGCCTTCAACTATACAAGTTTGGTAGTGCATTGCACTAACGAACGATGAATTTGTAAAGCAGATCCTATCTACGAACCACGGTCACCATTCAAACTATTCAACGCCACTTCTAGTTTCAGAATATTTAAAAATTCTGGAGTATTTTTTTCAATACTTTTTCGGTTACCTACATATGTATAGATCTGCACCAGAAACGTAATAAAATTTAATACATAACAATAAAAAATAAGTTTAATAATTTTTTTATTATTTTTGTTATTTTTTCTTCGTTATCATAACAATTATTAAATTTTTTTTATTTAATACAAAATGTATAAAAATTGTATATATTTGAAGAAAATTTTATAATACAATTGTATTACTTTTCAAAAAAAATTGGATTATAAAATAATACAGTTTATATTAGAATTTAATACCAAATGTATTAAATTTCAAGCATTGCGTATTAAAATTTAATATTTTTATATTGAAATTCGCATAGGTAGTATTAATATCTAATAAAAATTTTATTAAAAGATACCTAATACAAAAATATTTCAATTCAATTCCAAATGTATTGACAGTTAATAAAATGTATTCTTTTTCTCTATTTTATTTTTGTATGAAATTATGCCGTATATCCGATTAAATTCGTAATCTTGTTTCATATTTAAATGCACCAAAGTGATGCCCATAATTGCCTCATAAAATATAAATTTGCATCAGTTGACAAAAAATAATTGTCTTATATGAAATGTTGGTTTTTTGAAATGGACAAAAAAAAAAAAAGAATATGAGTTGACTATGAAATTGGCTTGAACGTAATGTACAAAAGTGTTTTTTTTTTTGAAAAAAATTTGTTTATTTCAGGTTTGAAAATCACTCTCAATAGAAAAAAAAAAGAAAAATTGTTCGACATGGTTCTATTGAAGTGTTAATATTCCGAGATCTTCGCGATGTACTTTTGAAATAAAGGTCTCTAAAGAATTGTGATAAAATTGCTAAACGAATATAAGTAAAAAATTACTAAAGTTTTTTCGAAAAATTAGAAAAAAATAAAAAAAAAATCCAGGTTTGATTAAAAAAAAAAAATGGAAAAAAATAACCCTTATACCAAACATACGAAAGTATCAAATACATGAAATATACGAAATTTAAGAAAAGTACGAAGCATGTGAAAGTAACGAAACATACGAAACATGCGAAACATACGAAAAATACGAAGCATACGAAAATAACGAGTAACGATATTATTGATGCGGGTACGAGTATCAAAAGTAACGTATACTGCGGGTACTCATTTTGTTATGACTTTTTTTTTTTGAGTTTTTTGAATTTTTCTCAAAACTGAAGTGTGTTCGGGCAAAACGGACGAATTCAGCGGGTCCAAAAACATATAGAAAGATAGGTCTGGTTCCTGGTACATGGAACTTTTTTTTTTGTGTGCCGGGGATGAAAGCGACATTTCGCGACAGTGCCAGCACACCAAAAAAAAAAAGTTGTATGTACCAGGAACAAGACCTATCTTTCTATATGTTTTTGGACCCTCTGAATCCGAATTTCAAGTTCGTTTTGCCCGGTCACCCTCCAGTTTTGAGAAAAATGTAAAAATGACCCCATAAAAGGCAAAAAACTTCCTTTTTTGAGTTTTTTTGCATTTTACTCAAAACTGGAGGGTGACAGGGCCAAACGGACTTGACTTTCGGATTCAGCGTGCCCAAAAACATATAGAAAGATAGGTCTGGTTCCTGGTACATGACACTTTTTTACTTTTGTGTGCCGGTGTAATTAAAGTTCTATAGAGCCAAGAAACATAGACACATGAGTTTATGGTAGCTCCAGAAATTTCATTTCATTATAAAATTTTAAAAAGCTATAACAATGTTCTAATATATTTTATCTATTATACAGGGTGTCCGGTAGAAAATGGATAAGCCTGAAATGGCTGATAGGTGAAAATTTTTAAACACCTGTGGTATAAAAAAAATCAATAGGAACGTAGGTGGCCAACTTTTTAAAAAATATGCGCGTCTAAAGGGGATTGCAGAATGGTAAAAGTTTTTATCAAATCTAGAGTTACTAGGAAGTTGTTGGTACCAAAGTGCAAAAAAAGCCTATTAATTTAATAAATTATTTTAACTGTAAAATCATAAGTTTTTCACATTGCTGCCCCAAATGCATGGATTCCATCAGTTTTTTTAATCAGTCATATTTTAAAATAATTCTTCTTACACATAACTATTAAAAAAGTGTTATAACCGCTGAACAATGGCTATAAAAAAATAATTTAACTTTTTTTTAATGCAAAGTAGAAAAAAAAAATATTTGTTTGCTCAGTTAAAGCATGGGCACACAATTGTGCATCGGGACAGCTTGTTTTGAGTTTTGACTTCTTAATGATCTCGTTTTAAAGAAAAATTGAGATTTTCGGTCCCGTTGGCCCAATGCAACCTCATCAAAAATGTTGCAATGGTTTCGAATTTGTGTTCAATTCCCGATCTTATTGGGATATGAAAAACATGCAATATTTGTTAGATGCAATTTAATTTACAATTAATATTGTGAGCCACTTCTTATTTTATCGTTTAAACTGGTTTAAAACAAATAATTTTTTTTCTACTTTGCATTAAAAAAAAGTTAAATTATTTTTTTATAGCCATTGTTCAACGGTTATAACACTTTTTAAATAGTTATGTGTAAGAAGAATTATTTTAAAATATGACTGATTAAAAAAACTGATGGAATCCATGCATTTTAGGCAGCAATGTGAAAAACTTAAGATTTTACAGTTAAAATAATTTATTAAATTAATAGGCTTTTTTTGCACTTTGGTACCAACAACTTCCTAGTAACTCTAGATTTGATAAAAACTTTTACCATTCTGCAATCCCCTTTGGACGCGCATATTTTTTAAAAAGTTGACCACCTACGTTCCTATTGATTTTTTTTATACCACAGGTGTTTAAAAATTTTCATAAAATATTTTTTTTTTACATTTTGCATCGAAAAACGAATTTCAAAATTTTTTTAAAGAAAAGATGCAACAGTTATAAAAACTTTTAACTTCTTATGTAGTGAGCCAATTATTGTAGAAAATTATAAAAATAAGAAATTTATAAAATTCATTCATTCGTGGTTGTGGTTAAAGAAAACGTAAGATGATGAAATTTAAAGTACACTGAACGAAAAAAAGCTAATATTTTCTAAACTGGTTGCGATAGAAACTTTTTCTATTCGGTTTCAGAACAGTCAAAAGTGCACCTATCAGCCATTTCAGGATTATCCATTTTCTACCGGACACCCTGTATATCTTTATTCAAGAGATATACCTTATGTAATTTTCTAAAATGCCCTTGATTATTTGAATACATATTTCGTATAGATCAGAGTTTACAATATTAATTATAATTATAAGGTAAATTATTTTTAAATCTAAAATTATATATTAATGAGTATACTACTTAATTACCTATATTTCTCATTGAAAAAATAATGATGCCAATGTAATGACTTTAAAGGATTTAAATTGTAGATAATGAGTACATTCGAAACCAGCTATATATACTAGTATATGATTAGTTGTGAAACATGATCAAAACTTAAATGATTCAATGACATGATATCGTGTGTTCTAATTTTTGTTAATTTCAATGACTACCATTTGAACCACTTATAAAACCTTTAAATATTAATATACTGTAATTTTCTTGGCCTAAATACTAAATACTTGACTAATTAATTTAATTTATCGAATATTATGTAATGTTCACTGTGGTGTATACGTAATATTTTTTTAAACTTTATTTTCTAAAATAAAATAATACTTTAAAATATTAAATAAAAAAATATTAAAAATTGATTTATTTTTTTAGAATAATGTACATATCGTCGGTTCAAAGAAAAAACTCACTAACTGCTATTAAAATCCTATGTAGCTAGTGAGTTTTGTCTTTGAACCGACATTCTTTTAAGCAATTCATATAAAATTTCGAGGTAACCCTAAATTAAAGCCACAGTAAGTGACATTCTCTTTTTCTCTCCTCCATTCTCTCTGGTTTAATCTCTCTTGGAATAATTCAAAATCACAACCATGACGTCACAAATCCCCCAACACAAAATTCATTTATGTACGAATGCTCTTTCCTGTCAACAAAAAATAATGTTTGTTTTATTTTTAATTTTTTTCTTTCAATTTTTCTTTTCGTCTTTAAAATCACTCGCTGTTTTTCACCTCCTCACACTACTGTGAGTAAGAAAAAAAAATATATAAAATCAGAAAAACCTCCCGCAAACTTTAAACATCATCATCATCACTAAGAAAAATAATAACAAAAAAACTTCATCAATTCTATTTTCATCTCTCAAAAAAAAAAAAACTGATAGACCCGTTCAATTGAAAGCCAAAGACATTCAGTTTATCGCCGTTCGTGTTCCGAGTAGCAACTCTGAGCGCTTCTCTATCTGCTTTATATTTCTCAGTGTAAATTTGGGAATAAACTATATATTTTTGGCCGGTTGAGAATTTATACGCACTTTCTTTTTTTTTCATACAACAAACCCCCCTTGTGTGTTAAAAAAAAATAAAACAAAATTTAAAATTTTGTGTGTGAATTTTAATTGAAATAAAAATTTATAAAAAAAATATATCAAAATGAGCAGTAAGTTTAATTATTTTTTTTTTAACTAAAAAAAAAAAAATTAATTTTAAGTTTAATATTAATTTTTTTTTCTTAAAAAAATAATTTAAAAAAAAAGCATGCAAAATAAAATTTTTTATTTTTTTTTAATTTTAAGTTTAATTTAAGTATTATTTTTTTTTAAATTTTAATGCCCGCTAAATAAATCTCTGCATTTTAGAAAAGAAATTGATATAAAAAAAATATTCATCTTCATGCAAATAAAAATTATAATTATTTGCAAGATTCTTGCGATTCTTCTTCATCGTTGTCCTCGGTTTTGTCGTTGTCATTGTCGCGCCGCCTATATTGTGGACGACCTTAAGTGACCTTCAATAAAATTTTCTCTCTTCCCACAGAAGCTATTTAATACTTTTTTATTTTGATTTCTGTATCCGTTTCGTTGTATCTATATGAATTCGTGTTAGATTTTCCAAATAAGGAAGAAAACAAGAAATCCCGTTGGAAAATTCGTATCCATTCATTTAATTTAACGATGATTCGTTAAGTGGGACAAAAAATAATCGGTTAACCCACTTTTATTCCAATAAACTTTTGTTTTGAGTTTTTTATATGTCAAAAGGTTGTCAAAATGCGTGTTCTAGTTTCACCCCCCCAAAAATTTCACCATTAGGGGTGAGTTTGGGTGGTGTAAATTATATCTCTTAACTAATTTGGAGAAATACGAAAAAGAAAACAAACAAACCCAAAAAGTATTGGATTTTCTTGAGTATTTTGGATATTTTTAGAAAGAAAATCGAGTCAGAGAGAGAGGAAATTCCATGTGTGTGTGTGTTTATGATGGAATATTAAATTATTGGAATCAAAAAAGAAAATTTACATATAACCGCCCCCAACCCGGTTTTGTTTTTTTTTTTGCATTTTTTCTGTATTTTCCATTTCTCAGACTGAATCTGAATGGTTTTTGTATTTTTAACCTAAAATCTGTACCATTTGTTCATTATTGTTGTTGTTTTTGTATCTGTTGCATGCCTATAAAGCAGCGAAGTGAATCTCTATCTCATCTCAGCATGACGTTGTTGTTGAATGCCTCGAGATACTTCAACAAAAATATGTGCAACGCGATGGTTAGAGTATAGGAGGTTATAGATTCGGTTGATGCCGGCATTTGACTTGGCGCGTCGCTGTCGTCGCTTTCGAGAGATGGTGTCGCCTGCGGTGACTCTGATGTCTATGTCTGAGTCTGAAAATCTAATTATGTCTGGAAACAGAATGTAGCAACAACATGCATAAGTTCTGATGGTACCTACTAACTAGTCTATAAAAATGTCATCTCTTGGGTGAATTTTAGTTGCATTTTAGAGGGGATGAATTGGATTTAGTTAGATTTCAATGGTCCCTCATGATTTCGTGTGTTTTTTGTTTTTTTTTTTCATTTAACTTTTTGTGTCATTTTGATGAAATGTTTTCTTTCCTATACACTTTCTCATTTTATTTTATCTTTTTGTTGAAAAATTAAATTTTTCTTTTTAAATTTTCGTTTTCGAATGAGAAATTAGAATAGAAAATAGGAAATGACGCAGAGGTGTGAGTTAATTGTTTTGTTTAATTTTTTTTAATCACCCAGAAGAATTGGATGCCAAAAATGTGGGCGGCCTTTTTTTTTTTAAATTAAATTTCACCACATTGAAATTTTTTGTCAATGATAAGAGAAAATTTATTTTGGCACCATCTAGTCTGATTGTTTAGTTTTGTATCTAAAAGAACATGTTCATGCAGCATGAACTTCAAAAAGTGTGAACAATGCAAACAAAGTTTTCATTGTCGAAATAAATGTTTACAAAATAATAATAAGAACAATATTTATAAATTTTTTTAGGTTTAAGGCACTTTTACTTGATAGATTTTTTAACATAACTGAGAAACCTGGAACCTTTTTCAACAAGTTGTGAAAACAAATGTCAATAAGTTTTTAAAAAAACTGTTCAAATTTTCTTATCTTACAAAAATTAGCAGGCTTACATATGAAAAAATATATTTTTTTAGTTACTTACTACAAACTTTATAATCCAGAACACCGCGTTTTTATTTACAAACATCTTAAAAACGACTTAGCTGAATTTAATAAAATTTCGTTTTGAAGCTTTTGAATGATTTTTTGAATGGTTTGAATAACACAGGTCGACAAAAATGAAAATATTTTTTGTGCTTGGGTTTAATTTGCACTTTTTGGGTTCATGGTAAACCAAAACAATAGAAAATCACCCTTTCCCCTCCTGAGATTTCCTTTTGTAGTGTTGGGAGCAAAAATACAATTTTCATACCCTAAGAGCCTAACTCGAGTGTTATGAGCTATAGTGCAAGAACCGTGCATTGTACAAAAAAACTGTTAAGGTATAAAATTTAGATAATTTAAAGCTCTACATTTTTGCCAAAGCACTTTATTCGACTTAAATGATAAGAAAAAAGTTATGATGAATACAAGGGTTCTTTGCTCCGAAAAAAACCCTGTTTTGTTGAGTTCAAACTGTAATATTTTTTTATCTAACTTCAACATTGGAAACTTTTATAAATTTTTGAAAACTTCAATACCGGGACAAGTTTTAAAAATAATAAACCAGAGTCACACAATACAAATTTTTTTCGTCTTGTTGCTCTGAAATAAAAGTAAGAAATTGATTTTTTTTTATGAAACTCGGAACTGTTAATTAATTTGCAGAAAAATGGCGTATGAAATAAAAAATATTTTTATTAATTAATTGTTTCTTATTGTTAAGCAATGTTTTAGTGAAAGAATTGTAAAAAAACAAAAATCAATTATGGGCAGAGAGGGCAAAATTTTTCGAAATTTCACAAGAACTGTAAGTATTTGGGATGAACAAGTTACCAAATTCTGAGAGATCTTAAGTTAGCCTATCAGCCCATTTTGTTTAATCCATTACTTTTTAAACACCCAACAAAATAATAAAAAAAAACTATGCAAATAAATTAATTTAACTTTTCAATAAATAAAGAATTTCAATATGAACTAGTTTGGCTACAGTTATTTGTTAAGCAGTTATTTTTGTATAGTAAAAATACCACAGAGTAAATTACTTTTAACATAAATATTGAAAATAGAAGGTAGCAAATAATGCCTCAAGCTCCCATTTGACAAAAATTCGACAAAACGAAAATTTCGATTTAATTTTTCTTTTTTCTTCTTAAATTTCCTTTTTTTTATTTTTCTGAATATGAATATGAAAACAGCATTAAAATGAAGAAAACAAAACAAAAATCAGCCAAATCGGTTAAGACGTTCTCGAGTTTTTGCCAAAATTACGCACGACAATTTTTGTATGTACCTATGCAGGTATATTTTTGAAATTTCAATACGAGCATATTTCACTACAGCCTCTCAAAAATCTATAAACTTTTTTTTATTTTTTCCACTAGTGTAAAAGTAACACATTAATTTTTTACAAGAATTATAATTTATAACAAAACAAAAACTATTTAAGTTTTCTTAAAACCAATTTTATTAAAAATTTGTTTACAAATGTGAATTTATGCCAAAACAACTGACTGATCTAATTTTTTGGAAAACCTTAATACAACTTTTAAACAAAGTCGAAAACATACACCTACGAATTTTTTTGAAACTTTGTTTTAAGATGTTGGTTGGAAATAAATGGTTTTTTGAAGTCTTGTTAAACAAATTATTTATAAAGATATTTTATTTACGGTTCCAATGATTTTGAAATTTGATCCGAAAATAAATGTTTACTTTTGTAAAAAAAATTATTTGTAAAGGGTGTATTTTCAGAGCTTAGCTTTTCTATATAAAGCACCTTCTTCTCGATGGATTTTTTAACATAACTCAACAATTTGGAATCGTTTTCAACAAGGTATGAAAACAAATGTCAGTTTGATAATTTATTTCAAAAGTTTTGATGAAACTGTTCAAATTTTCTTATCTTACAATAAATTTAAGAATAAAATACATTCCAATGATAAGTCGCTTTAATTTTTTGGAATTCAAATTCTAATTTTTTCTTCGAAATTCAATTTTCAAGAATTTTTTATAAAAATCCAATAATAAATAAATTTCTTTCACTAAAAAAAAAATAAAATTGATACTAAATCCTAAAAAAATGTGGATCCAACTTTTTTCGTGTTGAACCGAAAAAAAAAATATTTTAAATTAATTGTTTAAATGTAATTAATTAAATTTTTTCTACAAGTCTTGTGTAAACAATTATTACACTGGTCAACAAAATTTAACTTTTTTTTTGCCACAAGAATTCAAATATACTTTTCTAGTAGTTTTTGGGGTGCTGAATCCGAATCTGAAGTCAGAAAAATTTGATTGGCCTTCGTTTTTGAAATATTACCGTTAGAAAATGTCAAAAAACGTAATTTTGGCTGTTTTCGAGGTTCTGTTTTTATGTGGGGTAATTCATTATAAACAAATTTGTAATGGTTATTATAAGAACAGATATTCTTCTTTCAAAAACTGTTTAAATTTTCCCGATATCTCTTTTATTGCTCGAGATATCTTTAGTTTCAGTTAATAAGCCAAAGAGAAACTAAACTTAATCTAAAGTTTAAGTCACTGGCCACAGAATTTTTGCCACAAGAACCAAAATATACTTTTCTGAAGGTTTTTGAGTTGCTGAACTCAAATCCGCAATCGGAAAAATTCTATTAGCCTCCGTTCTTGAAATATAACCGTTATAAAAAAAACCCTTTTTTGCATTTTATAACGGTAATATTTTAAGAACGAAGGCTAATAGAATTTTTCTGATTGTGGATTCGAGTTCAGCAACCCAAAAACCTTCAGAAAAGTATATTTTGATTCTTGTGGCAAAAAAAGTGTAATTTGGTTGGCCAGTGTTGTTTCTGATTCAAAGACCGCTACTTAAACTTTAAATAACTCGGGCAGTAAAAGAGATATCGGAAAGATTTAAACATTTTTTGAATGAATAAAACTAGCTCTTATAGGCACCGTTACAAATTTATTCTCAATTAATTACTCCACATAAAAACATAACCTCGAAAACAACCAAAATTACGTTTTTTGACATTTTCTAACGGTAATATTTCAAAAACGAAGGCCAATCAAATTTTTCTGACTTCAGATTCGGATTCAGCACCCCAAAAACTACTAGAAAAGTATATTTTGGTTCTTGTGGCAAAAACCTTGTTGACCAGTGTTATCAAGGGTTTTAAAGATTTTGAAATTTGCTTTCCTGAAATACATCTACCTAAATAGAAAAAAAAACAAAGATGAAATGTTTTTAACATTAAAAATTTTGTATTTGAATAAATTATGCTTAAATCATGTTTTATAACGTCGTATCTTTTTTATTTGATTTTGTCTTAATGAATTAAAAAATGTTTGATTTCAAAAAAAAAAAAAACAAAAAAAATTTCAAAAATCAATTTTTTTCAAATTTTGTGTTTGAGATTATTATTTTATTACTCTGCGAGTAATAAAAGTTTCTTGAAAATGTCATTCGATGTTTTTGAAAAATTTGAATAAAAGACAATTATTTTCGAGAAACGCCCAAATCTTACGTATTATTGTATCAAACCGGTGAAAATAAAAAGCACGCATCGGTCGCAAATCCGTCTATTTTTATTTTTTGTTTCTGTCCTCTTGACTCATTTTAATTTTTATTTTCAAACCTTTGATTTGCACAGTAAAATTCGATTTCGAATTTATAAAATTCGAATTCAAATTTCTATTTTCAATTGCTACAGAACTTTTACTTTTATTTTCATAAAAATAGTTTAAAAAAAAATAGACTTTTGAAACACATCGCTATTTTAGTGAGCAGGAAGTTATCTTGTAAAGTTAAAAGTGGTTTTTGCAGAAGGACCTTCTAACAATTTGCAACAATCCTTACAAAATCTTGTAGCTTGTAAAATTCAAAGCTCTGTAATGCTATTGAAAATTTGAAAATGTAGGTATTCGAATTTTTATTTCGATAGTAAACTCTATCAAAATCATGTATCGCTTCTTTTTAGGAATTAGAAACCATATAAAATTTGTTAAATTTGAAATTGAAAAAAAAAACTTTAATTGATTGATTGTTTTTGTTTCTACATCTAGTGCATTATTTTTTTTACTGCTTCATAGTTCATCTTAATTTAAACACCACTTTCTATCTACTAAACAAACAATATTTATTATGAAGGCTATTCAAATATTGGCCCATTAAAAATATCGATTGATAAACAATAAGAAAGCGTATTTTTCCAGAGTTGAAAACTAATATCGATAGCGAATGGTCCAGCAATCAGTCAATCAATCATCTATTTAATTTTAAATTATCTCTCTGCCACTGTTTGTTTTCTTTTGTTTGAGATTTTCACGCAGTAATTGAATATTCAGGAAATAAATAATAAAAATAACCGCAACTTACTCAAGCAAACACAATCCTAAGTAAATACGTATACCCTCTTATAGATATAGTTTATCAATATTTGAGAGTGAGATATAGATTACCTACCCAAACATAATAGACATTAAGTAACACAAATATAATAAAAATATTCGCTTTGTACTTTTTTTGTTTGCCACAATAATTATGGAATAAATTCCATTTAATTATCTTTTAATATTGAGATTAAATTTAAAAGTGAATCCACTTTATAGGTAATTAATAGAGTTTGACCGAATTTCCCACGGATATTATATTTTTTTTATTTATTTATGTTGACCAATTTAAAGTGTTTTTGGATCGATGCCAAAATAAATAAAGTAAAAGTGCAAAAAATTTAAAATAGTTTTATTTACCTACTCATCAATGAATTATTCGAAAATATTAAGAAATGATAATTGGGTGGATACCAATTGACAAAAGAAAAAAATATTATTTATTTTTTCGTTGACACTTTTTTAAAGAGATATTTCCGGTTTCATTTTATTTTTTTAAAATTTTGCGATAAATTTTTTTGATGGCGACGAAAAATTTTTGGCAATGTAGAAAATTAATCTGAAACATTTTTAATAATTTCTTCAATTTTTTTTGTCGAAGGTAATTTTCTATTCTATTCTTCGGGCCATCATGCTTATTTTTTTCAAACAAGCTATATTTTGTTACAAATTATAATCTAGTCCTTTTTCCTCAAATAAATAATATAATAAATAAATTTATCGCAAGAAAAATCTATTAAGCAAAATAAAATAAAGGTCACTCAATTTGATGAGAATCAACAAGAACGAACAATTCTCTTAAAATGATTTCTTAAATTCTTAACAACTAATCATTTTTAAATATTATAAATTATTGATTTGATTTTGTTGCAAATTCAAATTACAATGTTAACACATGTTTTCTAAATGAACTTACAATCAAAACCGCGCCCTCGAATAGCGTAAATTAAATTAACTTACAATCGGGAAATCGTCGCAATGAACCGTAACATTGACATTATTATCTTAAAATAACAGCCTAAAGCTAGACAGACAACATCATGATCATGACCAAGGTTCAAAAGAACGATAATAAGTGTTCTTTTTTTGATTTCTGCAAAAAATGTAGGTGCCTCCCTAAAACCTCAAACATACTCTTAAGCTGCTACGTTTTATTTATTTTGGCTGTTGCACAACTTGTTTTTATGTTGTTTTTACTTTTTTTACTAGCCTCCGAATATTTTTTTTTTGTATTTTTTCTTTAAATTATTCGTGCCAAAATTTAAGAAAAAATAAAAACACAAAAAAAAAATGGTTCAACTGCGCATAGCCCGCCAAAAAGAACAGATATGAGAATAAAAGAGGTGTAATTTTCAACGAACTTTGAATACGTCACTAACTGAGTCTCTTTTTAGTGAAACTTTAAGAGGGACATGGTGGTTAATCTTATCATTATCAGTAGCCAGTTGAGCAAGTTTGCTGTGTTTTGTTTTGTTTTTTTTTTTTTTATTCTTCTTTTTCGTTGATTAAAAGTAAAACGTTACTTACTACTACTACTACGCAACAAGTCGAATTTAAATTGCGAAGACAAACTCTGAGTTTGAATTTTGAGAAATTTAACAAATTTAACGAAATTGAACACCAGAGTGCTCTCTTAGTGCTCTTTAAAGTGTTGTTTTCTCAATTTTTGTCTTATAAACAGTGTTACCTTTTGGCAAAATTTGTCATTCAGAATGGAATTTAATTTCAAAAAGTCTTAAAAATTGTTTTAAAAAAATTGAACAAAATTAAGAAAACACATGTTTTTTGTTTTATTGTTTTGATATTTATGCATAGCAAATGCGTTGCTCATTGCGGGTAATTTTGAAAGTCCAACAAAAAGTAGTAGGTATATAAACAATTTTCGCTGAAAGTAAAAAAAAAAACATTTAATTATACCATTGACTAAGCAGAGTCAAATTTTGTGATCAATAATTGATAATTGATTAAAATGAAAAAAAATGGAATTTTTGAAAATTCTGTTGTCTATCTTCAATCAATAAATAAAGAAAGAGCATATATTAGCCGCACCTATGCACTGCATATGAATAATTATAAAAAAGGTCTGTGAAAATCCAAAAAAAAATTAATTATTAATCAGCAAGTACAAAATCATCAAAAATACAAACTTAACTGGTCACTGTGGTGTATACGTAATATTTTTTTTTTTTTATTCAGAAAAACTAAAATGGATAGACAATATTTCTTGCTTTATCTTATTAAAAAAAATTCAGTTAACGCTCTTTTATAAAATTTTAATATAGTGTTTTATTTTTCCTATCTTCGTGACCTTTTTTAGATTAAATTAATTTCTTCTAAACAGGCTATAGGTCTTAGTTTGATGATTTTTCTATATTTTCGTCGGCGTTTCGCGTGTGTTTATACGCTTTTTCATGGCTATAATAATTTAAATAATTAAAAAATCCTAATAAATATGAAATAAATACTTATTTTTATTGAAGAATTTAAAAGTTTGTATATGCGTGTCATTCATATCCTGACAGAACTAAGTTGTTTTTATTACACCATGTAACAAAGTGACTTCTTGTGGTCATCGATAGATTCAATAAATGTATAATCTGAAAAATAAGAACTTCACTGTTGTGAATATCCAACAAAGCATTGTTTATTACTAAAATAAAAAGAATTGGTCCCAAATGACCTCCTTCTGGTATACCTCATTTCTGCCCTTCAATATAATAAGGGGTGGAATCGTGTAAGATGATTTTTGATAGTTGACTGCCAAATTCAAGAAAATTCGTCTGTGTAAGATGATAGTCAAAAGTGACTATCATATTTTTTTGACTTTTTCAGCTGACACCTATTTAGGTGTCAATTTGATACAATTTAACATTTGTGGCATATTTTTTTCATGGTTTTCGTGGTGCTTTTACTTTGTTTGGGAAAAATAGATATTTTTTGTGCCTGTGCAATTATTTTAAGACTAGAAAATTAAAATAAAGTAACTGAATATGAAATAGAAAATAGAAGAGTCAGACTTGAGGAACAAATTAAATTATATTTTACATCCCCGACTCAAAGTAATGTGCAATCACACCTTTGTACACAAAAAAAAAATAATTTGAAATAATATTTAGTGCTTTTTATAGACTCGTACAAAATTTTCGAATAACATAAGATACTTTTTATGAGTATAATACACATTTTGGATCTGCCATCTGATTTCAAAGTTTATACAATATTTGTGGGATTCTTTGTAAGCGATCCTTTTCGAGTTGTGTTTGCTGGATAGATATTAAAGTTATAAATTATTATTTTAAGCGTAATATTAACTTACGTTTTTAATAATTGTCTTCTCAATTATTGTAGCTATGGAAGTGAAAAACTGAAACTCTGCATTGTTTTTTTTTTTTAATTTAATGACGTTTGACAGATGTCAAACCGAAGTGATACTAACTAAACCAAAATTAAAAATGATCTAAAGACGATCACCTTGCACAGATAAAAAATAGTTGACTATCAAATTTGATAGTAAAAAATATGATAGTCAAATATCATTTTAGCCGATTCCACCCAAGATCTATTTTGAAGATAAGAATATCCACAAAAGCAAGATTTGTTACTGTCATTCGGTTTTTCATCGAGCTAGTTATTGAGTGCATTTAATATTAACTACTTTTCCAAAAACGTCTCTGTGACAAGAAGGCACCGTTGTTTTGGATACAAGCACAAAAATAAAGCTACATGTCAAGTTTGAAGAGGATTTTATTTGTATTCAACTTAAATAATTTAAATTACTGTAACTGAAGCACAAAATTGAGTTGCATGTATGTATTTTAAATAATTTTATTTAACTCGAAACTATTGCAGAAAAACGAATTCATATTTCGTAAAATAAAAAATAGTCTTCTAATTTTTGGAAAGAAATTACTTTTTCTTGTTATTCACTGTTTAGCTCATCAAAGAAGGAAATAGTTATAATCAACAGTCTGATATGCCTACTAAATTGCATTACTTTGACCGTAAAAAATTATTTTTAAAGGAAAGGATACTTATCCATCCAATTTGGCTTTGGATCTTTATACAGCAGACTGACATTATTTGGTACCCAACTTTCTCTTCCATCAAAGTTATTTCAAATAATTTTTTTTTTCAATAGCTGTTATCATAGTAATATCGAATAAAATATGTTAAACATGTAAAATGCAACTAAAAACACGAAAATTAATGTTTTCATTTGCATTTTAATTTAGCTATGTGGAAGTGTTAAGTTGTAAAGTCTATTAATTACTATTAGTTATTTAAATAATAATAATAATATAATGTAAACAAAATTAATTTTTTTTTATAAATGAGACATCGTTACATACGTTCTCATTTAATTTGCATTTTACTCTGAAATAACATTTTTTCTCAAGTTTTCTTGGCTGTCCATATTTTCTTGGCTCAATAATTTTGTTAATTCCTTTTAATCCCTTTAAAATAAACACATTTTTAAAGCCAACTCACAACCATAAATTTAAAACAAATTTTCAAATTTTTGAAGGCCAATATCGCTTTGACAATATCTGTAACGTGGGCGTTCTTTTGCACTTAACATTCCACACATAAAAAAATAATAAAAATTAAAATTTCTAAGAAGTATAATTTTCAAAAACCACACACACATGGATAAAAATCTAAAAAGAAAATAAGAATCTCTTTAACCTCCCGCAATGCATTTAAAATAAATTTTTAAAGAATTTTTTGCATCTCATCTTTTATTTTTATCTCTTCGTCGCAATTAAAGTAGAACACGTGTATGTGTATCTTCTTCAACTTGATTCCAAAATTTAAATTATTTATATCGCGCGAAAAATGAAAAACGAAAAAAAAAAATACAAAGTTGTATTGGTTTTATGTATGTTTTCCAAAATTAGAACACACGCAAAACCTCCTGCCGTCGTCGTTGATTGTTCTCGAAAACGAAAAATTTTTCTGTGATTTTAAAATAATTGTAAATATTAAAAAAATATATATAAAAGATGCATTTATAAAAATTCATCATGAAATCATGAGTATCTGGGGTAAGTCTAACAATGTGGTTTCATTTAACATCGAAAAACACATTTACATTAACACTTTTACTTTTTTTTTTTTATTTTTTTAGGATTTCCATTAAATTACCACAAATGAAAAAACAAACAAACCAAAAATAAAATACACTCACATTTAATGATCAAATTTAATTGGTATTATTGATATCATCATACACACGCGCCCGTGCCGCTGGATGCCTTGTTTTATTTAGAAGGTAGATACAATTTTCAAAAAAAAAAAAAAAAAGAATTAAACAAAAAAACATCTTGTGCTTAGAAAAAAACAACTGCCAACACTTAACAGCTGCTGATATTAAATTATAACAAAATTAATGGAATTTAATTTTTTAAATGAAAGATAAAAAAATAATAATTAAATAATAAAAAAAAAATATTTAAAATACATATATTTAATTTTTTTTTGTTTGATGTGTGCTTTAAAAATCTATTACTAGATACATATATAACATCTTTTTTGTATATTTATAGGGACTAAAAATGAAAAACAATTCCTAAAAAAAACATTAAAAACAAAAACAAACTCATCAGCCAAAAAAACGCATGCAGATAAATTTTGTAATGTGACTCATAATTGTTTGTTTATTATAAAAAAAAAATAAAAACAAAATGTGAAAACTGTCCTCCTGTTTGTTTCCTCTTCAAAATTGTAAAATATGTCTATTTTTATATTTTTTAAATAATAAAATATGTTTTAGATTTAAAAATCTATAAATAAAATCTAAACATTTTTTTGTTCAGTTTTTGTTTGGCTGCAAACTAACAATGTCATGCAAAATTAAAATGCCAAAATAATATTTAAAATATTTTTCAAAATAATCCCAGATAGGGATTTTTTAGATTTTATAATAAATTGTTTTGTTTAAAGCTTGCACTAAATACATCCATTCTTTTATAACTTGAAAAAAAAAAAAAAAATATTACTGATAAAGTGTATAGGGAATGTGGCCATTTTTAACGAAGGAAAATCTGTACTTACACTTAATTTTACCAATGCTATACATTTGGCGTTTACCGATTTCAACTTCACTTAGGACCAAAAAAACTGAATGAAATAAATTATTTATATTAAAAACAAAAATTGCAATGGATAAAATAATGTTTTTTTCTCTCATGGTCTCATTTAAAAGCTTGAATTTTTTACTTTGAATTGTTGGTAAAAACATAAAAATGCATACGATAGTATCATCGTTATCTGTCAATAAATTACACTTCATTTTTGTAAATGTTAAATTTTCCAGATATTCTCTGTGTCAATTTCAGTCTTTTTTCCTTACATACTTCATTTATTTTAATTTTATCTTTATAAAGCGAACGGGTTTTTAAGTTCCTATCATTGATTTAAACTTTTTATTTCAAGCTTTTTAATATTACAAATAACATTCATGTATGTCAATTACATCCTGACTAACGCAAAGTTGGATTCCATTTTTTTGCTCCTAAGTATATAAAAAAGTCAATGAATTTCAAACATCTTACGATGACAAAAAGAATGTTTCTGTATGTTTCATAAATTATTACATTAAAATATACCTACTAGATCTGAACAATCACAAGTTCTATGTGAACGTTCTTTTCGAATTTTCATGATTTTTGTATTCTACTCAAGATTCGTAAAAGAAGAACAATTAAATAGAGTTGTTATTAATACCATTTTGATACAAAAACAAAAATAAATATTTGACTTATACATATTTCAATAACACTTTTAGAACACAGTTTTTGGTCAAATTTACCTAATAGATAAGTATGACAATGTAGGTATCTAATACTGCTTTGTCAATGAGAAAAATTGTGTCTCATTCAGTTTTGCCTTGACTTTTTTCAAGTAGCGAAATTCAGTTATGTGAACCAAAATTTCAAAAAATGTGGAACGAACACCGTAAAAAGTTACAGTTATAAGGCAAATTACCAAACGTCAAAAATGAAAATTTCAACTTTTATCCAAATAGTTTCATAAATTGATATGCACAGACGCCAGAGGTTTGGGTTCGATTCAATTTTTCAGGGGTACTGCCTCTTCCGACGAATTAAACAAGCCTCCAAGAGGATTATTGTCATGAAAAAGTGCAAGAAGTAATTACACGCATATAAGAATGATGCGGACTTGTAAGTCACTATAGGCCTTGCTCTTTCATGAGTTGTCGCATCTGGCATGTAGACATGGAGTGCCATAAAATTTATTTTATTTTTTTATGAACCAAATATGTCAAAACCGCAGGTGTTATACGATTTTGAAATGATTTAATGGTCCAAAAGCACCGAGACAAATTCTGAAAGATGACTCTCTGGAAGATTCTCAGAAGTAAAATTCGCTTCCGATTTCAAGTAAATTTTCTATTGCAAACTCAAACGAAATTTATTTGATTTATTGTTATCAAAGAAACCAATAGAAAACGACATAAGAAAGAACAACACTAGCCCAAAAAATTAAAGGAACAAATTCGTGATTTTTTAGTGATTTTCGATAGGCTGTATCTCAGTAAAAAATGATCGTATCATGACAAGAAAAAGCATGTTAAAGCTACATTCTTTTAGTTTTAGAATTTTAGTACCAATTTTTTTTATTTCAAATGGTGAAAAAGCAAAATTATTGGAACTATCTAAAAATTAAAATATTCCATTTTTTTTAATTTTTATTTATTTATTTTTAGAAAGGCTATTTGTTCAGCTTCTTTTTGTTTTCAACTTCTACAATTTTTTTTTAGTCTGCAATATCAGTCATCAAAGCAAAAACCATTACTCTTGACTTTGACTATCAATGCCTCAACAAAGTATCATTTTACAGAAAATTCAAGGATACATTTAAAAATTTCATTTAATTTTAAACAAAGATCAAGTTTTTTGTTAAAAACAATGTTTTCTAACAATTTCAAAACAACACATTTTTTTCTAATCACTTTTTTTGAACTAAATCAAATTGTTTTGAGTTTTAAAAATCTCTTGCTGAAGAGCCTTAAAAAAATCCAAAAACGCTTCAGGAACTATTATTATATTATGTAAGTGAGTACTTAATTCATTTATTTACTATTATAAATGTAGATACATTTACAATTACTTACTTCTTGTTTATGTATAAAGAATTTTCTCGTTAACGACTCAAACAAGTTGGATCAAATTTTTGAATAAAAGTTGCAGAAAAACTTGATTTCTTAAATTGAATTTTTTCTTTAAAACGACCAATCTTTTTCAATTTTGTTGATTTTTACTAACAATGGTTTATGTTGGTTTTTCGGTCTTAGTGGTTTGGTAAAGGGTCCTAAAAATAAAAATTTGTACCACAAAAACTTTGTCTCCCCATAAAATAAGAATAAAAAAATTCTTACAACAAAAACAAATCCCACGTTCCACCTCATTATCAAAATACTAAAACCTACAATCATCTGTCCATATTAATCATTTTGAACATCCATTCGACTGTCATCATTAATCTTCGTCATATTTTTTCTTACAATACAAAATAGACTCGTGCTGGATACTCAAAATAATGCTTTTCAACAAAAAATCCCATAAGCTGTGTTGCTTGAGATTTATAATTTATTTATACCATCGCACTGTTTGTTTAAGAAATTGGGCAAACACCCAGAATGTTCTTTATATTTTTTCAAAATTTAGACTAAAATAAAAATTAATTTATTTATTTACTCTACAATATTTAAGACAAAAACCAATATCATCAACTTTGTATTAAATAAAAACTGCCTTCTTAGAAAAATTAATGAGATTTCACTTGAAAATTGAGTGCGCCCGCCAATATGCATGCATGTTATTGAGTGTGAAATAAATTAAACAACACAATTTTTCTTTTCATAATTAAAAAAAAAAATTACAAGAAAATTTCAAAAAATAAAATTAATAAAACATTTTTATATTTATTATTATTATTACAGAATGTGCGTGGGTGACGTTAACAACAAACGATGCATACTCCCTCGGTGCCATGGTTCTGGCACATTCGCTTAAACGCGTCGGAACAGTCCATGATTTGGTTGTTATGATCACACCAACTGTATCCGAAGCAATGCGCAGCCGTCTGAGAGATGTCTTCGATCTAGTTCAAGAGGTCAATGTTTTAGACTCAAAAGATGCTGCCAATTTGGCAATTCTAGCACGTCCCGAACTCGGTATCACTTTTACAAAATTACATTGCTGGAAACTTGTGCAATATCAAAAATGTGTATTCCTTGATTCTGATACACTTGTAGGTTTTTTTTTGCGAAAATTATTTTTGTTGAAAGGTAAAATGAATGTTTTTGAGTTATCCTTTTTTTAGGTCATTCAAAATTCTGATGAATTAATGGAACGTGAAGAATTATCAGCTGCACCCGAAGTATGTTGGCCAGATTGCTTTAATTCTGGTGTCTTTGTGTATCGTCCAAATGAAGCCACTTTCAATTCAATTATTGAATTTGCAGCGAAAAATGGCAGCTTCGATGGCGGTGATCAAGGCATTTTGAATTCATACTTTTCACAATGGGCACACACTGACATCAGCAAGCATTTGCCATATACATATAATACAGCAGCTTTTGCTGTTTACAGTTATTTACCAGCATTTAAAGAGTTAGTGTGGTGAATTTGACATAATGATTTTTATTTCACCACATTCTTGTTTTTTATTTTTCTCAGATTTAAAAATAAAATTAAAATTCTTCATTTTGCTGGAAAAATGAAGCCATGGTTATTGAATTTCAATTCGGAAACCAAAGTCGCTCAAATTCCTCCAATGTTCACTCATGCTGGTGATTTCATTCAATTGTGGTGGAATATTTTCTGTGATAATGTTCATCAAAAATTATCCGATCAAATGGTAAGTTAAAACAAAATTTATTTTTTTTTTTTAATTTATTTTTAATTGTTTTGTCTTTTGTTTAAATCCTTTACCCGAGTTTTTTTCCTTTTTTCTTAAATTTTTTTTAAATTTAATTTAAAATTAACAATTAATTAAATATTGTTTTGTTTGATAAAAAAAAAAACAAACTTAAATTTAACAATTCAATGTTGTCTCGTTTTATACAAGCTACCACATGCAGAGTATTTCTTTCAAGAAGAGGTAAGATTGTTGGAAGAAGGTTTTATAAGATAATTTTCTTCTTATATTGTTAAATACCTACTTCTTCTTTTTTGGTTTCGGTAGTTGGATAGGTGCTTTTTTCTTTTGATAGATTTTTTTCATTTGTAGAAACCTTAATTAAAACAATTCTGTAAATAAAATGAACAAAAGTTTTTGAGTTGTAGATATTATGGTTACAAATCACGCAAAATTAAAATCTGGTCCTTCGAGCCGGATTTTGCACTTTTCAATCGATTTCATATTTTCGAAAAATTGTTACTTTAGTCTTTCACAGTAAAATCTGGCACCTGCACAGTTATATTTGTATTTGATTTATTATTTAAAAAACACGCACTAAAATTTTCTAGAAATGCACAAAAACACTTGTTTAATACACAAAACTTAACATCTGAGATCTGATATAAAATATGTTATAATTTTCATTTAGAATGTTCATGATGCTAAGCGCGAGAATATTGAATAACCTTTAGATTCAATTGGTTTTAGAGTTCTTACGACTAAAGCTGCATTATAGAGACAGAGGCAATTCTTAAGCCTAAGAAAACTTCATTGCTGAAGATATTTTATCGACTTAATTTAAGATTTCTTAAAAATGTTCCTGAATTAATTTGGATGTTTTTTCAGTAAATTCTATCTTTTACGAAAATACAATACATTTTGAGTTTAAAAAATGTCAGTTCTTGTGGCCGAAATAAATTTATTAAGCTGCTTTAGTATTTTTTTCTATAATAAAAGAGCTGTTATTAGACAACCTTGTGGAACTTCATTTTTAGGTTACAACTTTTAACGATTCTTAGTTTTACAATAATTGACTTGCCTCTAGAAAATTACTCAAGCCTCTTCAGATATTCTAAAATCTTTAAGAAAAGAGCTATTGTCCATTTAAGTTAGTCCAAAACATAATTCGACCATATCTCAAAACTAGGTGTTTTAGTGCCACTATTGTGACTTATCTTCATTTATCTTCTATATTTCATCTGATGGATAGCTAAGACCTAGTTCATTTACAAGCAATTTACTATAATTTTTTTAATTTATTTAAATATATATAAACAACAATTTTGGAAGAAGAATTTAGCAAGAACACACAAGAAGAGTAATTCTAAAATTTCTATTAATGCGGAAAATTGTCAAATAAATGTTTAAAATTTGTTGAGTGCAATATAAAAATGTTTTTATTTTTTTCTTTAAGAAGTCAAGGCCGTTTGCATATAAGATAAGATAATCTCAATGACAATTATAAATTTAATCTATTCCAACCACGTGTTTGTTCAAAACAACATAAGGTTCATTTCTTTTCTCTTACACATTTCCTTAATACTCACAAAAGTTTAAAAGTTCTTATCAGTCAAAGTAAAGAAAACATAAATTAAATCGAAATTATATGTATAGGAAGAAATTTCAAACCAATTTTTTGTTATAGATTTGTATAGTGACATTGATTGTGTGTTTTATTTTTAACTTATAATCACAAAGATTAGAAAAAAATAAATAAATAAAAAAAAAAAAAAAAAAAACAGATCGCACCAGAAGAAAGTGAAATATAAATAAATACAAAAAAAACATGAACTTTAAAAACATACTTCTGAATGAATAGCCTTTGTTCTTTCGTATAGGAATCTTTAAAAGTTCATTACTTTATTTTCTTTATTTAAGCTTGTCTGCATATTTTAAATATATTTAAAATAAAAAGAAAAATGAATTTAATGTCATTGATTAGGAATTAAGGAAATGCATTTTCAAACTCGTAAAATTTTGTGTTTCACTTGAAAATTTGTTTACAATAATTATTTGTTTATATATAAAAACAAATTGTTTTGAATCTTGAATTAAAAAACATAGAAAAAAACATAAAATTTGTCACAAAAAAAATTACTTACAAATCTAACCTGCAAATAAAACCTGGATTTTAAAAATTTTTCAATTGACTAAATTTGTAAAAGAAAGAATATTTTTTCGAAGCTCTTATAGTCGTTCTAATGATTTTGAAATAAAAATTTAAAGGTTTTTGGCAGACTCTTGAATAAAAATGAATAATTTTATCTAAAAAAGGTTAAATATCTAAAAAATATAAATATAAAAGCGCCTTCAATTATGATATAATTTCTTTATAAAAAATTGTGACAAGAAAAAAAAAATAGCATAATTTGATTCATTTCTTTCAAAATTTGTTAAAGTCATTTTAAGATTGAACTTTTTTTTTAACAAAGTTTTAAATTAAAAAGATTCAATCTTCAAATCTTAAATCCAGCTATCCAGTAGTGACTTTGTTTGTACACTGAGGGGAAAACTACCTAAAATGAATGAAAAATAGCATCAATTTATTTAAAAAAAAAAAGAAAAAATTGGCAGCCACTGGGGATCGAACCAACAACCCTTGGGTCTCTAGGCGAATGCTTTACCAACGTTCTATCTAACTGTTGGAAATTAGAGTCCAACAAAAATAAAAAAATTTCTTACGTTATTTCAATTTTAATTTAAAGATGTTTCATGTTCGTTTTTTCAACAATAAATTAACGTTGAACATATTACATTTTACGTTGCGTTTTTTCCCTCAGTGTAATTAAACATTTTCAGAACGATCAAATTCCCATTTTACTCATTTTGATAATATTGGATGATTCATATTAAATTAAAATGATCAAGAGTTAAAATTACCTGATTATTTTATTAAATTTTCGAAACTTCTTGAATACCTATGAACCAGAATAAGACTTTAAAATTTCACTGGTAAATTTTACACGAAGTAAAATGAGGAATAAATACTAACAACGTATAATAGTTGTTTTCAAAACTTGTTGTTAAATGAACAGTCAAACTTTATGGCTAACATCTGAATGAAAATTGTCTTATACGATAGACGAATTGTTGAATTTAGGACTTTCAGTAAATGAGTTTTCTATGTTAAACTTGACCTTTTCCAATTTTCCCCTTGTCTTGTGTATTGATGTGGATTATGTTTAAAGCATGTTTGACTAACAAAAAAACTAATAAATAAAACAATTTGAATTTTTTTCCCCCTCTAAACCAAACGCAAAAAAAAAAAAAACAAAACACAAAAAAACACACAAACACTTTTTTATCTAAATTAAAAAAAAAATATACACAAAAAAAGCTGCATGAAATGCGGACATATTGGCCAATACAGGAATCACAAATAGTTCCACCATGGGCACAAGAAAACATTCCTAATTTGTCGTCCTCTCCTAGTGTATCAAATTATGATAGTGGAAATTTCTTTGATGATATTCAGCCCTACCATGATCCTTGGGAAGATTACTATGAAAATTTGGAAAAACTTAAAGAACAAAATTTTACAAATCACATCAATGAGATTTTTATTGAGCCTAAATCACCATCATCCTCTCAACCACAACAACATCAAAATCAACCAGATAATCAAGTGTCATATTCTCACCATGATGAAACTCACCATACTCAAGCTGCTTCACCTCCCCAAGTTATAGAACAATCTTCATGTGATCAATACAATCAAATTCAACAAAATTGGTCACAAAATATTGACAAACAACAAGAACAAGTTGAAACGTATTGGCATGATGCTGATCCACAATCAAGTAGATTTCAAACTATAAATACCGATGGCAGCGACACTCACCGTACACTAACAGAAAGTGAATTAAATCAATCGTTGAATGAAGCTCTGTTGGATGAGGAAGAAAATCAATATAATTTAGATTCAAGTGCAATAACAGTATCGAGTGATAGTAGTGATGATTATGAGGATTCACTTGATGTCTCACCACAAAATGATTCAAATAAAATGCCCATAGCAAATGAGGTGCGTATTCTTAACACGAAATAAAATTGCTCGTAGTTAGTACATATGACTACTCTGGGTTCGTTTACACAAAAAAAAAAACAACAGTGGTGTCTTCTCATAAACATTATATTGTGTAGTCTCTCATGGAAAATATTTTGTCACATTAATTCATTTAAATCTACATTTTCATAGTAAAAATGTAATTCGTATCGTTTTTTTTATTATTTTTTTTTTCGTTTTTTAATTTGGTTTAATTTGTTTTATATTTTCGGGTTTCCACTATGTAATAAAAATTCTTCGTGCATGCGGTAAATTGACTTACACAAAAAATGGGATCAATAATTCAATTAAAATAAAAATTGTATTAAAACTAATTTACAATAAAACACAAATCTAGTAATCTTCCTCAAGGTAATTATGGGTAATTTTTAATTTAACCACATAACTTTGTAATTAAATTGTATTTATTTACTTACACTAAAAATGTTTTTTAGCACTAAAATGTAGTTAATACGTGTTTAAACTAATAATAAATTATTTAAACTTTAAATTTTATTGAAATAACTATGTACTCTTATTGCCTTAATCCTTAAAATTTACAGCCTTAAAAACTAGGCCTTTTTTTTTTTAAAGAAACAACCTATTTTTTCTTTTATTTCTAAAACTTTTTCCTTTTAAAGACCCTGTAATCCAAACGAACTGACCTCAGAATAAATAATCAAAAAAAGTTCGTTCTTGTTGATTCTCATGAATTTGAGTGACTGCAAAGTATGCACATTTCGAAATCGACAACATTCTCTGTTGTTAATGATGCGATTAAGAAAGTAATAAAACAAAACAAATCAAAACAATAAAACTAAAAATATAAACTAATTTTCTGTTTACATTTTTACAACTGCGTATAAACTATAAGTTGCAAAATTGGCACAAGACCCAAAAGTTTCGCGCCGTATTTTTAGCATCACACATTGAAATCTATTTTCGATTTAATTCTTATTTTTTCTATTTAAGATTTAAATTCAATTCATTTCATTGAGAGAATTTAATGTAGTAGTTGTGGAATACACTTTCCACCGCTTAGTTCGGGGTATATAATTGAAAAAAAAAAAATTAGCGAAAATATTTAACTAAATGTCAAGTAGTAATGAACCAGACAACAAGGTTTGTTTTGAAAATTCACTTCGAATAGGTCAAATGTAAATAAAAAAAGTTTAAAAATTTTCATATTATTATAAAAAATGATTTAATGACATACATTATATCTCCAAATAATAAAATTTTAAGTTTAGGCAGTTCTTGCAAAATAAAAATTATACGTCACGGTAACAAAATACGAAAATAAAATTGAACATTTTGTGTTAAATTTAAGCAACGAAGTAGTTCGATTCAAACCAAATTCATATAGTATTTCGATCTCTGTTTCAAAATTTTGTCTAGAAAAATTTAGGACTTAAACTTCTTCCTTCCAGATGCGCCCATCAAAAGTTGCTTGAGGTTGTACTAATATTGAGAGCGCCACCTAATGTGAATTCTTCCTCTGCTCGTTGCACGTCGTGGCACTGTTGTCAAAAATGACTTTTCTCGTTTCAAAAATCATAACTTTTAAACGCATTAAGATAACGGAACGATTTAATTTTTCCAAGGCTGTTAAAACAATGAGTTTTTCCTGTGAAGAAAATTGTTTCCAAATTTTTCATAGAAGAGAGAATTTACAGAAAAAAAAAAACAATTGAAGAAAAACTTTAAAAATTGTCCTCAGTTTTGCAAATTTTGATAAAAACAAAAATTTTGACTACCTAAGTGTTTATAGGGTGTTCTTAAATAAAATTGATCAAAACAGTGGATGCTTAAAGTTAACAAACTTATTTACAAAAATTTTTTTATTAGGTACTTAATAAAATTGTAATTTCAATATTTTTTTTTAATAAGATCCGGAAAATTAAATGGGTTATTCTTGAGTATATTCTTAGAAAATACCTAATTTTTTCCTTTCAATTCTTTTGAATGTAGAAAAATACTCATGATTTTTAAATCGTTGTTCCACTCATTCCCTAGAGTGGCCCTCCGGTCCTGTTCTGTTTAAGGGCTACTTTAGACATTTGACTCTGATTTTAATTAGGGACTAGAAGTGTCTTTTCAAAAGGAGATAAAACACTTTTTGACTTTTCTCAGAAAATCAAAAATAAAAAGTAAAAACTAAATTGTGATATTTCATACGATTTTCAGTTTTCAACTACACACTATTTGTTGTGCACTAAATTAATAAGTGTGAAACTACCCATTGCCAGATTCTAAAATTCAGTATTCCAAAGTGCTGTATTCAAAAATAGGTACTGCTATTTAAAATTCTCTATTATAAAATTCGGATTACCAAAACTGTATAGATCTATACTTCAACTCTAAAATGGAATTGAAAATCATTAATCTTAAAATGCTCTACCGGTGATGGTCAAAATTTGAATTTAAAGTCAATTAGATTCCATGTGGGTAATTGTAAACAATTTCATGCTTTTTTTTTCTTTTGAAACTTGACAGATATCTTTAAATGCAATTCTTTTGTATAAATATAAAAAATATTTCCCAAATTGTTTAAATTACTGTCAAATCGCATATTTACAAATACCACACCATGTTTTTGTTTTATTACAAATTCTGGGTAAATGTAAACGGTGCTTTCAAATTTAGAAGTTCCTCTATTAGCAAAAAATATATGTTAACATTTACCCCCAAAATATGTTCACATTTTCTCATCATGGAAAAATATTCTTGGTAAATGTAAACACATGCAAATCGATTTAAAAATCCTGTATTTAAAAATTTTATAAAAAGTATTTGCAAATTATACTATGTATCTTAATTAAATATGCAAAAATATTTAATTTTTCTGAAAGACTAACGACTTGTTTGGCTCTTTAAAAAATTATCTTTCACGAAAAATACGCTCGTCGAATTTATTCGCTCTTGACAGCAATGAGTTTGACAAATTATGTAAAAAGATGCATGCGTATCCGCAATTTGTACTTAAGTATGCATCAAAGAGATTTAACTGAAGTTTGATATGAGCCATGTTTTCATTTCCCCCAGTTTACATTTACCCACATTAAAATTAAAATAAAAAATTTTTAATTTTCCGTAATTAGCTCAGGGAAAATAGTCAAAATATGGGCATGAAATCGCATTTTTCGCGGGACAAAATTTTTTTCATGAAATGTGTTCGGGTGGTTGTCCTTATCATAAAAGTCAATTTGTTGGCATAATTGGAGGTTGGGAACAACCGCCATCTTGGAAAAGAGATTGGTATCGTTTTTATTGAATAGCTCCATTGTTATTCATTTTAACAAAAAATGACAAAGGTAAGACTTATTAACAATAAAATTATCTAAGAAATGATATACAAAACAATTCCGTGAGTTGATTAAATAAAATTTTATAGTTGGTCAAAGTGCGGGTTTGTATCGCAAGGTTGGGACAAAATGACATTTTTTCATATATCTGACGAACTTTTGATTTGTTTGGATAATTCTTCAAGAATGAATTGTAGTACTTATAATTACCTATAAAATGAGCCCACAATCGTTATTGTCACCATCGTATTGTAGAAGTAATCTAACTCCGAAACTCTCCATGTACTAGTCAAAAGTAAGAAAAAAGCTGTTTTTTTGCTAGTAGGCCGAGAAAATTTTGGGAGTAGAGGTATAACCAAAATATAAGTACGCAGTTTTGCAGCCATACGCGTGTTAATGTCGATTTCAAAGGTCTGACAACTCTAATTTTGTGCTTTATACGGTTTTTGGGGGGTTAAATAACGTAAGTTTTCCAGTTAATGTGAATGGGCTAAATTTATACTTTTTGAAATTATAAATATACAAGCTGATGCTCTATTATTTTTCCTAAATCTGAACACCTCAATCTTGAGGATGTGACCAATAGAACTATATATAAGCCGTTTATACGATTATGTTTTAGAAGCTTTTTTTGTTTAGATTTTTGTTTGTTTATTTGAATTGAAAAGCCTGATATGGTTAGTTCAAAAAGCTTATATAATGAGTTCTATTAACCCCATAGCCGAGATTGAGGTGTCCAGATTTATAACAAATAAATAGCTCAGAATTACTTTTCATTTATTGAAATGGGAAACTTTTCTATTTTCTAATAAAATCTTAAAAATCCACAGTGGATAGTCATATAATAACTTATATTTTGAATTCCTTTACGAAATACAATGAGTGTAAATGCGATACCATTTTATATCCTCGCATTCGTTTTGAGTTAAATCAATGTTAGTTAATGACTTATAGGCAATTTACTGCAAAATAAACCATGTGCAGGGCCTATAAAAGCCCATAAAGCATTGTTTGTTGGGCGCCATTTAAGAAATAAAGAATAGATATGTTTGTACCTATTTTTAAATGTTATTAAAATAAATGCATGAATTCTTATAATGATGTACCTATACCTACTAAGAAATTATTTTCTGCAATGCGTTCAGTGTTAAAGCTTACCATATTTTTACAAACACCCCTAAATCCACATTACACAAATTTCCGTAGAAATATTAGTTTTTTTTTTTTTGCATTTTAGGAGTTTTCGTTGTTTTGGTAGAAAAATTCTAAACTCGTTAAATTTGTTTCCACTAAAAATTAAAAAAAAAAATGCATAAGGTGATTGATTTTTCTTATTCGCAGCTTGCTAATCGTCTGTTTGGATCTACCAAAGATGGTCGATGTAATAATAATAAACGTATCACAACTAATTCCCATACTAACAATAGCTTCACGAATAAATTATTTAATGTTTCATTCCCTGGATTCATTGTACATAATTTTAAATAATATTTCTATATAGTTTTTTTTTTCAGTGTAAATTCTTTATTAATAACTATTTTACTATTTTAGGCTGGCCTAGCTGGTGCTTTAGCACAAGTTCGTTTGGGTGAACCACGTTCCACCGAACAAGAAGCTTATGAAGCTTCAATGAGACGCCAATGCTGGGAAGTTGGAAATATTGACTACACAGGCCGTGACTCGTTCGACAATATCTGGAAGAAAATCACAGAAACTCTAGAAACGAAACCTGATGGCAAATCTGCTGATGGTAGTAATTGAAAAATATAATTAAAAAAATATTGTAAAAAACACACATACACAAGCATTATACGAATACAATGTCATATCAATTACAAAAAAAAAAAAAAAAACATCAACAACAACAAATAAGGAATGGTGTATTGCACGGAACACTAAAAAAAAATTACTATTTGATGCATGTACACTGAGAGAAAAAAAAAACTTCCTATTGAAAACTCTCACGACTATGAATCACTTTTTTTTATATAATTTTATTCTATTAGAATGTGTTATTTATTCACATTTCATCATTTTTTTTGTATTTTTTTTTTTGTTAGGAAAACAAATTTTATTTGCATTCTAAACTGTAGTTTGTGGTTATGTAAAAGATTTATTTTTGTTTTCAGCATTTATCACCATTATATATCATTATTTAGCTAGAAAAAAAAATGTTATTATTGTTGCTTATGTAAAAGTTAGAAAAACATAATAATAGTAAATGTTTTAAACATCACTATATTCATGGCTATGTATCACAAAAGGTAAAATTAAAATTTTATGTGTTCCTAAAATATTTTTATTCAAAAATGAAAAAAAATATAAATGATTCAAATACAGAGTTTTTTTTAAATTGTAAATGTTTTCTTTTTTTATTATTTTATTTTTTATAATTTAACTTTTTTCAGTTCTAATGTTATTAACATTATATTATTTTATTTTCAGCACTTTTACAACTTCGAAGACATTCATTTTTTTATTTTTTTATCTGTTGCATGATTTTAAAATAGAACTGTTGACAGATAAGTTTTTATTTTTATTACAGCAATCCATGAAATTTTATAACTTATTTGAAGTCTGTACTGGTCTCAATAACGGTATGAAGTCATTCAAATTTGTATCTCTGAAGTTCGGAGTTCCTAGAAAGCTTCTTTATGTCCTTCCATGCCTCTTTATCCTTAGGGTTCCTTTTAATTTTTTTTGAAGAACGCAGCTAAGAAAAAACATCGGTTTCTGATTTAACTGCTACCTTACATTTTAGATTCTAAAGTTTTAGAATATTGAAATCACAGAAAAAATTGTTCGCATAATGCTTTTTTAAAGCTTCTCATTTTACACAATTTCGATTTCAACAATTTATTTTTATACCTAACGTACAAATATGTATTTCAATTAAACTTGAAATGAGTCCTCTTAAAAAATACACAACTTCCAGTGGTTTCACTCTGAATCAGAAAAATCCTTCTAAAATTTCTAGACCGAAAACTGTTCTAAAGATATTGAGATCTACGCGTTTTTTCAAAATGGCGGAAGTCCCACAAGACCAAACAGTGAGGAAACTAAGATTTACACTCAGAATTAACCTATCTTGAATACTGAATCCGAACTTAACAGATTTCACCTGAGACCCAGCTTTAACGAACCTTTACCGCACTGAGCTTCATGAAGCTACTTTCCTTTCACTTTTTCTGTAGCTAAACACATCCTACGTTTTTTAAGATCCACCCAGGTCTTTGAAACGATGCAAACTAAGCACCAAAAAGCGATCTATCACTGGGGTCGTCATTTTTAAGGCTCTTGAGACTTTTTTTTTGCTGATATGTAGCTTAAATAAAATTCCACAGTTAGACATAAAATATTGGTCTTGCACTAACTGATTTTGTTTTTTTTTGGTCTCGGGATCTAAACGAAAGTCTTTTCAGCTTTGCATTTTTGAAATTAATTATATAAAATTAATGGCTTTGTAGCTAAGAAAGTTGGTTTGGTAGGACCATAACTCTTCACTCGTACATTTCTAAAAAAAATCATGTGTGCAATTCACAAATTCACAAAAAATAATATTTCTTGAAAAAAAAAAAAAATTAAACCATTAAAAATCTTACAAATTTTCTCAAAGAATAAAGCCATACTTAAATTTTTACAATGTGCAAAAAGTATAAAAATGATTTATTCAAAACAATCATTTTTCATGAAAAAAGCAAAAAAAAATCTTTTTTTTTCTTCTAAAACCATTAAATCCTTTTTTTTATGATAACTTATAATTAATTATATATAATCTATACAAAATCTACAAAAAGAGCAAGAATTTTTTGAGCCTAATCAGTTTTCATCAAAAAAAGCAAAAAATTCTATATTTTTTCTCTTCTAACACCATTAACTCCATTTTTTAATATGACAACCTATAATAAATTTTATATCATACAAAAGCTTATTATTTCACCTCTTATATGAGGCTTCAATCATATTTCTATGATGCCTACAAA
Organism: Episyrphus balteatus; assembly: GCF_945859705.1. Classification (NCBI taxonomy): domain Eukaryota; kingdom Metazoa; phylum Arthropoda; class Insecta; order Diptera; family Syrphidae; genus Episyrphus; species Episyrphus balteatus. Next base: position 149,582,523 of record NC_079134.1, on the reverse strand, counting down.
AAATAGTAAGAATTTTAAAAGCCAACCATGTCGAAATTTCAAACTGAGATTACGGTGCTTCCTACACAGGTGGCTGGTCATTGGCAACAGATCTAAACCGGTGTTTTGAGGTATTTTTCAAATTTTTCAATTTAAGATTGTGTAACTTGTAGAGCACTTACCGTTATGTGTGATATATCAAATGAAAAGTAATATAATATCTGCGTGTTAAAGTTAAATCCAATTTAAGAACATCTTTTCACCGTTATCTCAGCATTTTGAATATGAAATTAATTGAATTATAGTTTATTCTGTTAACTATCTAAATTATAAATTTCATTAATCTATCTATTAAAACTAAAAAGTTATAATCAATTGATTTTTCTTGTCGCTTTTTCGTTTCATCGATACTGATGAAGTTTTATTTTTTCACCTACACTCAGAGAAAAAATAGTTTAAATCTGTATAACTATTTTAAATAGTCGTTTATTAACTATTTAAATAGTCACATATAACAAGAAGCTATCTTATTTGAATCGTTGATTTTCAAAACATGATAAGTCCACTTTTTTTCAAAATTCGTTTTTTTAACTGAATATGTTCTTGGGAGACAACCACACCTGCCTTCAAAATATGAAGCATCTACTCAGTCTATATTCGATTTTACAGCTAAGCGAAAAAAATTTGTATTGTCAAAACATCATAAAAGTCCCGGACTTATCATCTTTTGAAAATAAACAGCAACTTTTTTATGAGTAATTGACTACACATAGAGAAGCTGACTACTGACTCAAAATCTTAAGTTGAAAGCGTCTTTCAAGTAAAATAACTACTCGAAACATTATATTCTATTCCCAAATGCAATTGTTTGATAGACTGAGGCTTTAAAAAAATTGTATATTAATTTTAAAACTAATTTCACAGTCGTTTATTTTCAAAGTATGATAAGTCCAAAATCGTTTTTATTTTTTATCTTTTAAACAATCGCGATTGGACCGATTAATCGGTCCAAAAAGTAAACACCAAACGTTATTCTGTAGCTAGGTAAAAGTTGTACAAAATATATTTTTTATACATTTTGCTACTTAATAAAAGAAAATAGAACGTTTTTTTCTTCTCCTGAAAAATTTGAAATCATGGACTTATCATGTTTTGAAAATAAATGATTCATTTATAGAAGTCAACAAATTTGAGCGTTTGTTTTGAAATCGAAATAAGAACCATTTGTTTCAATCTTTTTCAAGAGTATTTGATTTTTCAGATTTTAAATTTCATTTGTTTGAGTTTAAGAACCAAAACAAGTTAAAAAATCCAAAACAACCGGTTAAAATATTCGTTATTTAAAAAAAAAATCAAGTATGTACATTATGAGAATCTTGAAATTTTTTAACTTGAAAACGACAGATAGGAGTCCTTCTTGGCGTACAAAATAACTTAACAAAAAAATCCATCTCATCAAAATGTATGCTAAATGCTCGTATAGTTCACCACGTATACGTAAGTAAAAATCACAGTAGTATTTTGTTTTTTTATTTGATGTTGTGTTAATATTCACCCCAACACAAAAACAATTAAATAAGAAAATCTTTTGACACAAACTCAAAACAAAATTTATTTCTTTTCATCGTATAAAAATACACTCCAACATAAGTTTTTAGAATTCTTCTCAGTAAACAAGACATCTTTTTTTTTAGAGAAAAACAAAAAAAAAAAATAGATAAAACCCAACGATTTTAAAGTTTACATATCAAACACTTTCTTTTTTGCAGACGAAAATGCTTCAATAACTTCAATAACACCACCTGAAATTGAAATTAAACAAACAGCTACGAAGCTTTTAACATCTAATTTACCAACTCCAAGTCCTGCTAAATCAACTACTATTACTACTAACAAACAAGCCCCACAACCGCCAGCAAGGCAAAGATCCAAAAAATCCAAATAGCAATTAATAGTTAACAAATGCTATGAATTTTTCAATAAATTAGCTTATAAGTTAAAAACAAGACAAAAACAATAAAATAAAAAAAATTAATTTAATTTTTAAAAAATAAATAAATTTATATTTCTTAAATTTAAAAATAATCTGTTTTAAAAAAAGGGGGTTTTTAGGCGCTTAAAAAATGCATTAACAAAAAAGGATTTTTAACAGCTCTAACGCAGGGTAGCCATATTTACATTTAAATGTCAATTTTTTTTTAAATGCAAATTGATTTTATAGGACAATTAACTTCAGCTGAAATTCAAGATGGTAAGATCGAATACGATCCCGTTACCAAGGCTAAAACATTGTACAAACACATTGAAGGTGGTTATGAAGTTCATATTACCACTCCTCAGCAAAATGGTACTGTGAAGACTCAAGTGAAGACCTTCTACGATCCAAAGCCTGTTACCGAAGAAGAACTCTTGAAGCAACAGCAAGAAAAGAAGAAGAGATCGAAGAAGTCATCCAATCAGGTTGTTCAAATCGACAAGAACACCACAATGATAACTCGCGATATTCCCGGTGGATATGAAGAAGTCTATACAACTGTTTATGATGATGGCTCAAAGAGCATGCGTACCAAGACTTTCTACGATGCTGTCGAACAAGAAATTGTCGATGAAAGTGATACCAAAGTTACACAAAAGAAGAAGCCTTCATCCAAATTGACCAGAACCAATACCGAAGAGGAAGAGAAGAATGTGAAGAAATCTACCAACAAACAATTGGTCGAAGCTAATCAGAGGAATGTTCGTCAAGTTGATGAAGATACCAATGAAGAATACAACTCTAGGTCTGAGTCGACTGTTGAGGAGACTCGTCGTGTTAGCAAGAAGACCGAAACTTCTGGCAAGAAGACTATTGTCCGTAAGGAATCAATTCAGGAAGAGAACATCAAGAGTGTGACCACTTCGTCTAAGGACAAGAAGAAGAAGAGCAAGAAAGCTCCTCCTCCACCAGCTGATTTCCCCCAAAATGAAACAACAACTGTTACTGCAAGCAGGGTTCCCGGAGGTAACGAATATACTTACAGTACCGTTTTGGAAGATGGTAAAACAATCACCACCAGCAAGACAATCTACGAAGAAGAAGAGGTAGAAATGACCGAAGAAGAAATTTTGATCTACAAAAAACAATTGAAGGATGCTGAGAAGCACAAGAATATCACAGCCCCCAAAAAATTGAAATCCGAATCGGGAACTAAGAAGATTGTTCCATCGGAAAATCCCGGTGAAGTGACAACTGTTGAGACAATCAAGATTGAAGGTGGTACTGAATATCGTTACACTACTGTCACAGCTGAGGGTATTGTCAAGAAGGCTGTTAAGACTGTTTATGATCCAGTGCCAAAGGAGAACCCAGATGATTCGGAAGAAGAGGAAATCATTGAAGATTATGAAGAAGAAATCATTGAGCCGGGCGAGAAGATATTCAAGACAATTGAAACTACTAAGACTTTGCCACAGAGGTCTGAAGGTGAGTTGAATTGTTGCATGATTGCGTTATGTTGTTGTTCTTAGTTAAATAACTGTAAAAATCGTATGAAGCACGATGGAAAACCCTATACCATATATCCTGATATAATTTGATGTTAATAACAATAATTCTTTGCAAATATATTTTGTGTTTATGACTCGAGGCATGTCAATAGTGACAGATTAAGAGGCTTAGAACACTCCCCTGTTGAATGGTCCTTAAAGACCGGTAATATCCTGTCGAAGGATATGAACTGTGTCGAAAATTTCGTGTTATTAACAATAAACTAAAAAAAAAAATTGCTTAGCTGTTATAAAAGTTTTAATCACTCTCATATTATTGGAAAGTCTCGATTCATAATTGTATTTTAAATAAAATTAACAAAAAAAAAAAAAAATTAATAACTATATTTATTGAACAAATGTTCATAGGTACATATACATTTCTTAATAAAATTCCACTAAACATTGTATTTAGTATAAAAAAATTTGCATTATTAAAAAAATATTTATCGCATTCTATTATTTTGCATTAAAAAAAAAGTATTGCTAGTGAAAAATTTTCTGCGTTGAAAATAAAAAATCACATCAAATATTTTTTTTTTAAATATTTCGTTTTTTTTTGTAAATAACAATTTTTTTTTAATATTCATCGAATTTCTATTTGACTATTTGATCATACTTAAGGTATTTCATTTATAATATTGAACCTAATGTAAGGCCAAATAGTCAAAATTGTAAGAAATTCGACGAATATTAAAAAAAAGTATTTAACGCACAAATTTTGCATTGATTTTTTTTTCCTATGCACAAAATTTTTTATTTGCAATAAATTTTTTTTAATGAAAAATATTTTTATTTACATTAAAAATTTTATTTTCAATGCAAATATTTTTCAGTTGCAATAACATTTTTTTATTTGGAGCAAATATTTTATTTTAAATTTATAATGGAAAACTAATGCATTGAAAAAAAATTATTTTTTAACAACCCTGATTGATTGATTTATTTATTTGAAATATTTGAAAACGTAGAATTTAACTTGCCAATGTCGGTAGATTGGCTGTGGTTCAACTTTTTTTCAATTATGGTTATGGCTATTTTAACATATCGCACTAGTATTACAACACTGTAGTAACTCAAATTTTTTTTGAGAATTAACAATAACTTCAAATATATACCATGCAATATTTAAAATAATTACTAAATAGAAAATTGCAATTGCAATATGACCCTAACAAAAAAATCATTATCTTGAAATCTACAAAATTTAGTGAATAAACAGTTTTATTTCGCTGATTCAGCAAGAAAATATTGTTTTGAGTTGCAACAGTTTTGTAAATCAGTGCTAAATCTTAGATTTTCCAACAAATTTCAGTGGAAAAAAGTTTCTAAACCATGGAATAAATATTTGTACAAATGGCCCTTAGAAAAAGAACAATAGTTCCGATGATTTTCCAATCTATACTTGTACTTCTTTAAGGCCTGATCACACTAAAGGAGAATGGGCAAGTTTGTATGGAATGTGGACGTTGAGCGGCCAGGAATGAATTTGTTATTTTTTGATTTAGTTAAGGTTTACATATATTATGGAGAAGTTTTATAATTGTGACGTACTCCAAAAACGGATAAAATGCATTTTTGCATATAACACTTTATGCAGATTGTCTCAAAGTTGTATCTTAATTCTTTATCTGTGTATTTTAAGTGTAAAATACGATACTCTCTCACTTTCCCTAAAACTGAAGACCTTTATCTTGAATATCCAACCACTAGAACCCAAAGTATAAGCATTTTAAAACAACAGTTTCAAGACTATTTTGAAAGTTTCGTTATTCAATTTTTTGTTAGTTTGAAATTGAATTGTTTGAAAACTTTCGAACAAAATCTTGAAGTGGTTGTCTTAAAAATCTTATATTATGAGTTCTATTAGTCGGATTTTCAAGAGTAATGACTTCAGACTCAGGGAAAATGACAGAGCATCATATTTTATGTTCCAAATAAAAATATAAACCAATTTGTCGTTCATACATTGAATAATGCATTAACGATACTAATACTGCATTTTCTTACATTCTTAACGCAATATTGCGAAACGTCCATAGTAAAAGTTTTTCCTAAGTTATAGTCCTTTCATTTGATACCAATTTTATTAATGGCCGCTCAACGTCCAAAATGCCCATTCTCCTTTAAGCTGACATATTTTTCTCCGTTTTTCTTCACTTTTTTTCGTGCGCTAAAATTTTGGCAGATGTTAAATGTACAGTAGGTTGTAAATTTCCATTCTGTGATATTTTGAAATGAAAACAAAATTCCCATTTTCACACTAAACTCGATTCTTGATTTTTGAAAAAATTCAAACAAATATCTAAATCTTTTCACATGATAAATTATTTATCACAACCGAATATTTTTGTGAAAAATAATAAACAAATAAAAAACACAATTAAATAAAAAAAACAATCTCAACTATACCCAGATTCGAACCTAGGCCGGTAGGAGTAAAAGGCCTTGTTCACTAGGCTCATTCGAATTTTTTTATTAGGAAAACTTTTGTTCATATAAGCTGCTAGGATATATTTTTCTCATTTAGTACTTTTTAGTACACATTTGTCACATTGAGTTTGAGAATCGAATAAGGGGTGCTTGTGAAGTGGTAAAATGGAAAACTCTGTGAAAATTGAAATGATATTATCTTTATCACTTCACAGCTTCACAGATCGGGAATTGACCCCTACACTGAGGGAAAAGCTACCATAAATCAACGTAAGATCAATGAAAACCACATTTATTTAACTATTATTCGGAATGATTTTGCGTTGAAGATAAACATTTTAAAATCAACGTTAAAAAAAGGTTAATTTTTGATGGTTTCGTATCTTAAAGTCACATAAATCCAAGTAGTTCATCTTTGAAACAACGACGTTTCAACTTCAATTTATTTTTTCCCTCAGTGTAGCTCAGCTAAATTTTGGAGAAATTTTTTTTAACCTATAAGGTTTAATGGAACGATATTTTCCTAAGGAGCATACTATACCTACGTATTAATTGGCAGTAAAAATTTTAATACCTCGGGGGATATGTGCTTCGAAGATGAACTGTCAGTCAACAAAAGTTTTCAAAGTTTTGAGAAAACTTTTTTATTTTATGCGGATTTTACTAACCGCTAGCTTACTTACTTACTAGATCCAGTTCACACATTAAATTGCACCTCAGAAACAGTTCTCCAGATAACTTTCCCCAATTTGACATTTCAACTTGTTGCATCTACAACCTGGTCGCCCTATAAATGAAAAGGTTTCCCTCTGTTTCTCTGCTTTTATATGTTAATGTTACATCTATTAGCTATTAGTATATTTTTGTAAATATTTGTTTTTTATTTGCATTTGGCCCAATATTTATGTGAGTGACTTTATGTACATTAGAGTGGTTCTGTCTTTTATGGGTTTTTTTTTTCGGAAATTGCACGGACATCAATTACTTCTAAAAAAAAAACGAAAACATTTTTTTTTCTAATTTTTGCGGATTTTTATTTCAATTTTATATTCCGGTACATTCCATGAGTTTAATATACCTATACAAATCAAAGGAAATATTCGAAATGTAAATTTCCCGTTAAATCCGGAAGAGGAAGGAAGTCAAATAAAAATCTAAAAATATTAAGGGAAATTGTTTCTCAACATTTAAAACCCGATGGCTGCTATCCAACTGCATGTCCCGGATAAGAACCAACCTAATGTACATACAATTTCCAAATTGAAACACATAAAACCCAAATCAATAAATAAATATTTAATCATAATTCTTCAAAACCATAAAATACAAAAAAGTTTTTGAAAACTAAAATTTGTTTTAGTTATAGATAATAAATTCTTACTAAACATTTAATCTTATGCACAAAAAAATTACTAAAATGTGTAATAAGATACTGAAAATCTACAAAGATTTATTAAATTTAAACTAAAACTTATTCTAAATTGTTATAAAAGCATGAAAAATAATTATTCGGGTACAAAATTAAGCATGTGAACTTTTTCTTAATTTAACATTTAAAATTAAAATAAAAACATTTTAGCACAAATATTGAAGAATATTAAATTAATTATATATATGTTTTTGTATATTATGTATGTGTATATTGTATATAAATAATATAAACGAATCGTACAAACACGCCTAACAGTGAATTGATGTGCCAAATTGTGAAATTTTCAAAATTTAAAAATAAATTTCAAAAAACAAAAAAATTAAATATTAATTTCGCAGAAATCGTTGAAGTTAAAACACCAAAGAAAAAATCCTCCAAATTGACCAGAACCGATACACAAGAAGAGGAGACCCGCATGGTTGAGAAGAAACAAAATGAAATGACAGCTATCAATCAAAAGCAAAGCAATGTCCGTATGATGGAACAGGAAGAACATACAACTGGTCGTTACAATGTCCGTCGTGAATCTAAAGTCGAAGAAACACGCAGCATGACACAGAAAATTAAGATCTCTGGAAACTATTAAACAAAAGTTAACTACTTACATAATTTAAATAATGCTATATTTTCTTTGACGTTAATAACATTTTGCAATTTTTATTTTTTCAATTTCTATAATATCTTAATAAACACTCAATATTATAAGTTAGTAAATAGTGTAATTCATCCATTCTTGATTTTTAACATGTTTTTTTTAGTTGCAACTATCACTATTACTTTCTTTTTTAATATCTTACAATAAAAAAAAATACTTATCGCCGTAAAAATATATTGTTTTTGTAGTTTTATTTCATTAATTTTATTTTATATTTTAAAATGTTTTAAAATGATGCAAAAAATGCTCCTATTTTATAAAGCCTGGTAACAAAAAGCCAACATTCTTACAAAAACATAATGAAAAAAACAACATAAACATTGTTTACCATTGTTTTGTTAACAAATAGTGGAGTAACTAAAGCTCAAAAATTGGCAATATTAGGGAACCCGGCCGCACAGCTTAGATTTTGATGATCTTTTTTTTCAAACGTCGGTAATTAAAAATACTTTAAAGTCTATAGATTAAAAATTGCCGGTGTTGCCGTTTTGATTTTTTAAATTTAATTGAAGATTTTTATGAACAAAAACAAATTTTTTTCAAAAATTTTTCTTAAATTTCATAAATTAATTGATGCCAAAAGATTGTCTAGGAAATTCAAGGAAAAAAAATATATGGGAGTGAGGGACAATCTTCCATAGTTCAAGCGATAGATGCAATTTTCTTATTAATTGACTTCAAACACAAAAAAAAATATTTGAACACAACGGCAACACCTACAATATTCAAATATACATTTTTTAAAAGCTAGAAGCTTAGTCATATATGTAAAATTAAAATTAAGTTAATTGAATGAACGGCTTTTGAAAGAATGGTAATTGAACTCAGATTTTTGAAAAATTATTGAAAAATTTTAACATGTCGTTTTTTAAACTTGGTCGTTATATAAAATGCATTTATTTTCAAATTTGTTTGGCCAAATTTATTATGACTTCAAATTATAAAAGGAAATGTCAATATGTATTACGGTTTATGAAAAAAATTAAAAAGTATTTCATTTTCGAAGAACTTTTTTTAATAAAAGTTTTGAAAAAAATGTAGGGGAGAGGTGCGGACAGTGAGACACCCTTTTTTTAAATTGGTATATCTTAGAATGTTTTCAAGATAGCTTAACGAAACTTTGAAGTGAGTTTAAGACATATTGTATCTTAATGTTGCAAAAAAACTTATAGTTAAAGAATGAATGAGGGCATCACATTGGACTAAAATGTAGAAAAAGTCAAAACGTCTCACTGTTTGAAAGGGGTGCGATCAGTGAGACATTCTTAGGTGCAAAAAAATTAACGAAAACGTCAAATAATTAGGTAATTGACAAGTATATACTTAAATAATTTATGTTACTTTAACCCATTTATTCAAAAAAAAATAACAAAAAGCCAAAAAAAAAACCAAAGAAAAAACAATACGAAATCATTTTGAAGTCATGCTAAAATAATAGATTTTTTAAAAATCTATATGTCTCACTGTTTGCTTTTTAAAAAACCTATGTCTCACTGTTTGCTTTTTAATAATGTCTCACTGTTTACTTTTTGTCATTTTTCGGAAAAATATAAAATTCCAAAAAACGAGAAGGAATTCTAATTCAATGATATTTTTTTATGAAAGAACATATAAATATAATATATATTTAAAAAAAGTTCTGTCCACTAACCAGATTTTTTTGTGTTATACACTCTTTTTATAACACTCCAATTAATACAGTAAAATAAGGAGAAAAAAGGGGTAAATCTCGGAATGAATGTTAGTAGAAATTTATTTTGCTCAATATCTTCCTTTTGCCATTCTATAACATATCTCAAAAGTCTAGAAAAATCTCATGTCCGCTTGTCGCGATTTCAAGGTCAAATCGCGAAATGGTGATTTTCAAAATTATCAAAAATAGGCTATGGTATTATATACACATATGATACATGATTTCAAGGTATTTTTTAATGCTGATTCCAAAAAATCTAAAATCAAGACGATCTGACGTCTCTGGACTTATAGGTACCTGTTTTTCATCTGTCAACTCATATTATTATAACAGTTGCAAACTTACTGCCGAAAAACCCTTAAAAGCTATGGTAGATGAACCAAATTTTGCATGAAGATTTTAGAATCCATCATTATTAAAAATCAAAACAATCCATTACAAAAACTATATATACCTACGAAATAATGGTATTTTTTGATGGAGGGGCAAATTTTATGATATGCACTAAAGAAGATTCTTGTTCATCTTAGGAATATGTGCTAATAGGCTAATTTTTTCATTTTAATCTTTGTTTGGATATTCTTTAACTACCCTCAAAAATTTAAAAAAATCTCATGTCCGCAAGTCCTAATTTTCTTGGTTTGAAGATAAGGTGCAGATTTGAAAAAATTGAAAAACTACTCTTCAGATATTTGTGTCAGATCAACATGAATTAGGTACATTACTTTTCAGGGATGGTCATATTGATTTGTTTGTGGGCTTTGTTGGAATCAGCGTTAAAAAATACCTTGAAATGATATGGGTTATGTTGGTATACATATAAGAATCTAAAGTTTTCTTATTATTTTTTTTAAATCTGCACCTAACCTAGTTTAACCTGGAAAATTAGAACTTGCGGACATGAGATTTTTTTAGATTTTTGACATAAGTTATAGAATATCCAAACAAAGATAGAAACAAAAAAGTTATCCTATTAGCACTAATTCCAAGATTGTACCAGGATGTTTTTAGTGCACATCCCAAAATTTCCCGTTTTCTCAAAAATTACCATTTTGTCATAGATATGAATGTTTTTTGCATTGCATTGTTTTGATTCTAAATGATAATGGATATTTAAACCTTCATGCAAAATTTGGTTACCCTACCATGGTTTTTAAAGGTTTTTCGGTAGTAAGTTAGCAACTGTTATAATAATATGGGTTGACAGATGAAAAACAGGTATAACTTTTTCCAGAGAGGTCAGATTGGCTTGATTTTAGATTTTTTGGAATCAGCATTAAAAAATACCTTGAAATCATGTATCATATGTGTATATAATACCATAGCCTATTTTTGATAATTTTGAAAATCTCCATTTCGCGATTTGACCTTGAAATCGCGACAAGCGGACATGAGATTTTTCTAGACTTTTGAGATATGTTATAGAATGGCAAAAGGAAGATATTGAGCAAAAAAAATTTCTACTAACATTCATTCCGAGGTTAAACCCTTATTTGACTGGATTAAATATATTTTACCTTTTTTGCTTCTAAATTCAACTGATAATATTTATGGCCAAAATTTTTTTTTAAATAAATTCATATTTTATTAGAAAAAGTTTGGAAAAAAGTCATTTTAAATTTTTCCAATAACATTTTTTTTTAAATTCTGAGTTTGAGGACCATTTTTTCAAAAAGTCTTGATTAAATTTAGTGGATTTAAATTTAAGAGATAAGAATGAGCTTCTGGCTTTTTAAAAATGTATTTTAAAATATTGTAGGTGTTGCCGTTGTTTTCAAAACATTTTTTTTGTGTTTGAGGTAGAATGTTAGAAAATTGCATTTATCGCTTAAACGATGGAAATTACCTAGAGAATTTTTTGCTATAATTTGTTTTATGAAATGTAAGCAAAAAAAAAATGGTTTTGTTAAAAAAAAATTAATTTAAATTTTAAAAAACAATACGGCAACACCGGCAATTTTTAATCTATAGACTTTAAAGTATTTTTAATGACCTACGTTTGAAAAAAAAATCGTCAAAATCAGAGCTGTTCGGCCGGGTTCCCTAATAATTTGCTTTAGTTACTCTACTAAAAGACAATATTTCATATTTTGATCGCAAATTTTTCATAAATAGCTACTTTTTTGAAAAATGAATAATTTGCAACAAACTACTGGTTCAGCCATATACAATTTAATAAAAGAATTTAATGCTATGAACTACAAGATAGACTAAATTTCAATGCACCTGTACAGTAATTTCTTTTATTAATTTGCATATCAAATACTTATACGTGAATGTACTTCCTTAAATTATGTCCCAAAATGAAAGCATTCAATACTTATTGTATGGAGTGTGTACTGACTAGGATTTTTTTCTAGCAGTTTATTTTTTTTGTTCTTAGTGTACTGAAAAAGTAATGACACAAACCATTTGGATTGTACCTTCTCTAGATACGTTGTTGGATGCATTCAGTGACAACATTCAATCCTAAATTATTATTAATTTGAATTTAAAATTGAAGAAATAACAAACATTCATCAGAGTTTGCTATAAACGGAATCTTATTACTGCCAGGGTTTGTAAAAATACCAATAAAAAAAAAAGTGCATTTGAAATTAAAAAAAAATATTTATTGCAACTGAAAAATATTTACATACAAAATAAATATTTGCATTAAAAAACTATTTATTTCAACAAAAAATTTTTATAACGAATTAAAATTTTGCATTAAAAAAGAAATTTTATTGCAAATAAAAAATTTTCTGCATTGCATTTTTTTTTATTTTTTTTAATTTATTGAAAAAATTTGTTTTATTCGTCGAATTTCGTACCATTTTGACCATACATTAGGTTCAATGTTATAGTTGAAATAGCTATTGTATTGTCAAATAGTCAAAATTTATCCAAATCTGACGAATATTTAAAAAAAATATTTAATGCACACACTTTGCTGCAATGATTTTTTTTCAATGCAGAACATTTTTTATTTGCAATACATTTTTTTTAATGTAAAATATTTTTATTTGTAATACAAATTTTATTTTTAATGCATATATTTTGCGGTTACAATAACATTTTCTTTTTAATGCAATTTTTTTAAATTTGCAATAAATATTTTTACTTGCGATATAGATACTATACAATATCAAGTTATGCATTCGTACAGAAAAAAAAGTTGAGTTAACATTTTTCCATGACATTACGATGGTAGACAATGCCAAAAAAGTGGGTCCCGGAAGTCCGTCCGTCTGTCTGTCTGTATTAGGAGCTACAGCCAAAACGGATGGACCGATTAATGTCAAACTTGGTATGTAGCTTTATTTGGCGACTCTCTAGAGCTGTTTTTGGAATTAATTCTTTGGAACAAAAATAACGGTACTTGTCATATATCGATTTTAGTAAAATTAAAATATCTCGAAAACGGCTAAAACGATTTTGTTTAAAAAATTCAAGTGTTAGCTTTAAGCTTAGGTCTATCTTTCAATGAAAATTTTTTTTTTTGAAAACCATTATTAACGGTACCTGCCATAGAACCGTTTTTTTTTTTTCAAATCCGATTATCTCCGAAACTCCTTATTCGATTTCAACGAAACTTTTTGTGAAGAAGAATTTATATAATTTAAATATAAACCAAAAATAAAATTTTCAAAAAAATAATTTTTGGATTATAAAAAAAAAAAATTGAAAATTTTTGTTTGAAAAATCAAATTTTCAAAAACGGGATATTGAATTTTTTTTAAATTTTGTTTTTAGATGTTAATTAGTGATTTATACAAAATGGCATACCAATTTTATTTTAAAACTTTTTTCCAAAAAATTATTTATAAAAAATTATTTGAATTTTGAAAATTTTTTTTTCTAAAAATGCATGTTAATATATCAATTAAAACTGCATACTTGTTTTGGAGGGCAATTTAATTTCAGATTTTATTTAATTTTTTTTTTTAAACGAATTTTATTTTTTTTTACAAATTTCTATATCAAAAGTCTTAAAAATTTAACCAACTTGAACTCTAAGAGCAAGTTCGTGCGACCCAGTCGTGCATTTTATTTAATTTGTAATGGAAAACAATTGCTTAGATAAAAACGATTTTTTAACAACCCTGATACACGTTTATAAAATTTTATGCTTTATTATTTTTTCATTTCAATAAACTACAATTTTTTAATTTTAAAAATTGATTTTTCCAGGTTCTGTATATTAAACTGCTGCTGTGGAAATTTGCTGGATGCTGGATGCGGTATTGGCATCAAAATTAATTAAATGAAATTTTTTGTAGAATAAAATTTAATAATAAATTGTTTATTATTGAATTACATTATTTTATTATGATGATGATCTCGAATGATCAGAGGATTGAGGAGCATTTCTATGCAAGGAATGTCGTTGGTGATTTCAATTCTGTCATTAAAAACTGCTTTCGTCATTGAAAGGAATTGAATACGAAATATCATTAACGAAAACTTTTATCATCCCATTTATTTTGTTAATAGGTATAACTAATGAGTGCAAAAGAGAAAAGTTCGTGAAAAAGGAAAAAGAATCGGGCCTCTTGCGTCTTCGACTCTTCGTCTAATAGCTGAAGAACTATTTTGTAAATTGACAATATGACATGAAATTTTTAGTATTAAATGAAATTTTTTGACGTGATAACGTCTTATAAATCGATGAACCATGGCAGCCACCACAAAAAAGTGACGCCATTTTCTCCCGTTCCACTCTCGAACTTTTGCAGTGCGGCCAAAAATTTCAATTAAAACTTAAAAATAAACTATTAGAGATACAAAAATCTCCTATAGCTTATTTGAAAGATAATAACCTAAAGCTTAATCCAAATGAAGGATTTTTAAAAATTCCGTCATTTAATAGGGTAAACAGGGGTAAAACGGAAAGATGAAATTTGAGCTAAAATCTAAACGCGTGGTTGTAGAGAGTTGATTTTGCTATAGATAGAGAAGACTGATTTATGGATAACTGCATTTAAAAAAAAATTCTAAAAAATTCTGGAACTCCGCTATAACGTTTTGTTTGAACGTCGATCAGGTGTTGTGGGTATGACAAAATGTTGATTAATGGGTAGGGGAAATTTTTTTTTGACAATTCTAAAGATGCCAGGTGAAAGATGAAAGAAAAAAAAATTAGGGGTCTAATACGGATTTTTTTCCAACACTCTGCGTTTCGAAATATGAATTTTTGAAAAAATACCTACTTTTTTAGGGGTATTTGCGGGTAGTTTTTGATTTTTAGCTTTATTTTGGAGCGATCTCAAGTTATATAGGACATTTAGGGCTGATCAATGCACATACATATGCAAAAAATTGGAATCGTTAAAAGAGTTTTGACTGAATACGGAGAAAAATAAATTTTTAAAAAACAGGTTTTTTGGCCGTTTTTGCCCATTTTCATCGTTTTTTATTTTTATCTTTTTTTCTTTAATAGATAGAGGAATATTATATATGGAGTAATGATAGACCATGACCACGACTATATGTGTTTTTCGTAAACACAATTTTGAGATAACGGTAAAATAAAATTTTAAAATTCAACAGGTTATAACTTTTTACCAAAAGCAGATAGAAATTTGATTGAACATTTATGAGCATTCTGATACAACTACCTTTCATTTGATATATCACACATAACGCTAGACTAACTACAAGCCGCACAATGTTAAATCAAGAAACTTGCGAAAAACCTCAAACCACCAGTGGAGATCTGTTGCGCCATGAACAGCCACCTGTGTGGGAAGTACCGTAATCTCAGTCTGGAAATTCCACATGGTTGACTTTAAAAAATTCTAACTTCTCTTGTAGGCATCTTTGAAATGAGATTGATACGTCATTTGAAAGGTATAAAATTTTTTATAGGTTGTTAGGGAAAAAATTCATTTAATAGCATGAGAACATAAAAATAAATGTTTTTTTTGCTTTTTTTGATGAAATTTCATCGAGTTTAAAAAATTCTAGCTCTTTTTGTAGATGTCTCATAGACTTGATCTATATATATATTTTTAGCTAAGACAATAAGCTTTTAGATGGTGTAAAAATGTGTAAAGATTGTTGAAAAAAAATGGATTTAATAGCGTGAGAAGATAAATTTACATGTTTTTTTTTGCTTTTTTTAATGAAATTTGATCGAGTTCAAAAAATTCTAGCTCTCTTTGTAGATGTCTAATAGGCATGATCTATATATATATTTTGAGCTGAAGCAATAGGCTTTCAGGTGTTATAAAATTTATTATAGGTTGTTGTATCAAAAAAATGAGTTTTTGTGTGAAGTGATTTTTTCACTTTTTTCATAAGAAATTATTGTTTTCAATAAATTATTTTAATACTTTTTGCTCATTGTAAAAATTTAAAAATGGTTTTATTATTTAGAAGAAACATTTGGCTTTTTAATGGTATAATTTTTTTTGTGAGCTTTTAAAATAAAAAAATTAATATAATAAGAAAAGAAAAAAGATATTTTTTTTTAGCTTTTTCTTGTAAATTATGATTGTTTGAATTAAATAAACGCTTCAAATGGCTCATTTTAAAAGCACACAACCTGTTTTCTTACGACGTTATCACGTAAAATCATCGTCCGTAAACCAGCTTTACAGACATTCATTTCGTCAACTGCTAAGAAGTTTTAAATTTGATTCAACCGAAAAAGTTTTTTCAACGAAAAAAATTTTACTCACATCTTCAGAATGACAGAATAGAACGTCTAAACTATAACGGATAAAAGGTGTTGAACCGGGGTGGACTTTCTTTAAATCTACTTGCTTTTTCACAATGCTACATTGATCTTGGAATAGATGGCACTGTTGTGAAGTTGGCAATAGATTCTATATTTAATTGATAAAATGACTCATATATATCACTTATGTATATGGATTTGGAATTCGAAAAAAGTTAAGACTTGGTAGGTGTGGCTATTTTGTATTTATTTGGAAAAAAAGAATTTTACGTTACAAAAATAAATAGTTGAATATAATAAATTTATAGAAGTTATGAAAGTTTAATTTGTTTTTTCTTTAACATTTTGTCTTTTAAACAATTTTCGAAGTGCTACAAAAGTTATTCCACACATAATTGAAACTATAAATAATACAAATCCAATAACATCCAATAAATAAAATTGATACCAGGCAAGATCAAGACCAGCTGATCGAATTTGACGTGCACCTCTATGTCTTATAACATATTCAATCCAATACATTGCAGTTTCTCTAGGACATAATGGACGATCTCTAAATATATTAGAAATTCTTTGAATATTTTCTTTATACGATGGATTCTCTATAAGTTCCATTAAGGATGTTTTAAGTATGTCGGCAGTAATTTCTTGGAATTTCAAAGTTATAGCATAGCCAGCTTTTGTAGCTTTGTTCATGTTCAGGTGCTGAAAGAAATTTGTAAAAAAAATTTAAAATGTCAAATGCCAAATGTCATCTGTCAAATATTTTGACATTTCAAGCTATCAAGTTACCTGATCACAATAAAATGGCATTCCCAACATTGGAACTGCATAATGTACACCTTCTTGACTGCCAAATAGACCACCATGTGTAATAAACACTTTGACATTTGGATGTGCCAATATGTCACTTTGTGGCATCCATTTGTGTACCATTACGTTTTTTGGCATCTCTGCAGTCTCGTCAGTTTCGAATTTCCAAAGAATTCTTTGCTTCATACTGCCAAATACTTGAAGGAAAATTTTCAACTTTTCCGGTGGCATATCAGCACTTCGGACGTTACTTCCCAAACTGAAGTAGATAGCGCCATCTGTAGCTCCATCAAGGAACTTCTTAATGTCATCTGGCAGTGTCTTAGGTGGATAAATATGAACTCCTCCGATAGGAATCATTCCTGGTACTGTTGGTCTAGGTGTTGCCAATGGAACATAACTATTCAAAAGCATTACCGAAATATTCTTTTCCATTTCGGTAACTTTGGGAATTTTCACTAAAATCAAAAATAAAAATGTTTGAATTTACAAGACGAAAATCCATGAACTTACTTGGCAAATGTGACAAATATTTTTGAATTAAAGCATCTTGTTTTGGAAAATATACAAATTCCCTATGAAGATCTTGATACATGGATGCAAATGAATTCGAGACTCGTTCCCAAAAACTCATTTTATCATCGAATGGTAGAAATCCATGGGGAACAAATGACCAAGGTGATATATAACCCATCATTTGACTCATATATGATTCATAACCAAGAGTACTTGATAAAATTACTGGAATGTTATATTTTAAACCCAAGGTTAAAAATGCCTCCTGATAGAATTGCTCAGCAAGTAATACATCATAGACATTTTCAGTATCGGTTCGATTGAATATTTCTTGAACTCCAGGTTGTAAAAGAGCATGTTCGGTGGTTTTTGTACCAATGATTTCTAACATTTTCAAAAAACCATCCAAAGTCATGCTGGTGAGTTCAAAAAGATTATCAGTTTTGAAATGAGATTGAACTGAATTGAAACAAAAATATTTATAACAAGAACAAAAGCGCTTCGAAGGTTTAAAATTTACCATCAAACCAGAAATCGTAAACTGGTACTAGCACCTCAGTGTAATTTGGTCCCATATTTTTGCCCATTGAATCACTTGTTATGAAGGTTACCTTATCAATTATATCACAAGTTTTTCAAAATTAATCAAAAACACAAAAACATACCAAAATTAATTATAACTTACCTCGTGTCCCCTGTTTACAAGCTCTCTAATGAGAGTTTTGTGCATCATAAAGTGACTCTTGCCAGGAAATACAAATGCTGCAAGTATTCGACCTGCATTCGAATAAGATATGGTGAGCAGCAGGACCAAGGAGAAACATAAGTATTTTCTAATATTCTTAGTAAATTAAAAAAGAAGAAGAAGAGAAAAGAATATTTATATATAAAAAAGTGACACGGATATTTTCCATAATTAGTTTTCTAAAATTAAATATAAATATAAAAAAAATTAATAACATTTTTTAGTATAGATTTGGTTACTTAGTAACCAAAAAGTCCTTTTCAGGGATTTTTCGGCTGTCGAATACACAATCCTATAAAACGGCTTTAGCGCCAGATCTTATTCGTTAACGGATTTTTTTCCCGGTGTCATTTCTCCAAAATTGCGGACACAAAAAGTACTCAGATGTAAAAGTGTACCAAGTTCTAAAGTTTGGGTTCAAATTCGTATCAATAGTACCTATTTTAATTTTTATTTTAATTACCGATTTTGAAAGTTATTTCAAAAATTGCTAAGTAAACAATGAAAATACTGTAAAATTTCTACGATAGCGGGAAGTTCTCCATAATTTTGATGATCTGTCAGTGAGTCAGTGAATCAGTAACGGTTTTTGCGATTTTTGAAGCCCTATATCTCAGAAACTACTAGTAAAAAGCTGAAATTTTGTGAGAAGTTTGGTTTTGACCTGCTCAACAAATGTAGCAAATGTAAATTTCTAGCATCTTTGGTGTGGAAGTTAGAGGGGGGTCGAAAATGGCCTGAGTTGTTTCCTGTAAATAAGGGTGTAGTGCCAAAGTTGCTAGAGAACTTGGCTTGGCACTACTGTGCCCCTTGATAAAAAAAGATATTCAATCTTGGATATTCAATGAAAATTCAAATATTTTGAAAATAAAGTCCAAAAGTGCCAAGGTAAAAGATGCTTACATACCTTTTATTCACCTTATTTCAATTTCATTTTTACTAGGAATTCATCCAGTACTGTGAAAAAAAAACAAATTGGAAGGAATTCACTCGTGTAAAATTCCCTCCTGAATGAAATCATTGTTCCAAAAAGGATATTGAAAAAAAAAGTATTCAATTGCAACTTAAAAAATGTTTAAAAAAAAATATTTTAGAATCGATAGCCCCCAAAGAGATTATTTTAGGCTCAAATTTTTTGAATTGTAACCTATATTTTAAGAAAGTTTATATAATTTTTGTCTGAAACTAGTTTTTAATAGTTACATTTTCTACATTCTGAACAAATCGATTATTTTTTAATTTGTTTTCTGCATTTTTTCTCATTGTTTTATATGGTTTTGGGCTCAATTATAGGAAATTTTATACGTTTAAAGACCGTGATAAATCGTTTTTGTCAATAATTAAGTTTTATAAGAAATCAGAAATACAGTACGAACGGCCTGATGTAATACATATGAATCTGAAAAAAAAAAAAATTAATTAAGTCTGCCATTTAAGCACTGATTTCCATGTTTTTTTTTCGATTTGGTTTTTAAAGAGAATGCCCAAAAACATAAATGGAGAAAAAAACAGCGACCTACTATCGCTCATTTACTTCAACACTCTCATAACTCAAAAAAATGTTTTTTTCCGGAAACGAGTTTTAAATTTAGTATCGATCTATTTTGGTATGTAAAAAAGTTAGTTTCTAAAACTAAACTAGTGCTCTTTCTTCGACAGTTTATAAAGCTAAGAAATGACTTTTTGCAGGATTAAAGATTACTTTATTCCAATAACTTCCGCATTAATAACTCAAAATTCGTGATTTTTGAGTTATGACAGTATTCAAGTTAAAGAGCGATATGTGTATATGGCTTGAAAAGGTATCAATCGCTGGTGACATATATGAAAATTTTGTTTAAAAAAAAAAAACATGAAGCTATAAAGTGTTTTTGAAGTGAAAACTTCTTTAGTATCGTAGTGATTTGAAACAAGATGAAACGAAAAAGCGACACGAAGAATCAATTGATTATAACTTTTTTGTTTTAATAGATAGATGAATGAAATTTATACTGTAGATAGGTAATACAATAAACTATAATTGGATTGAATTTCAATCAACTCTATATTCAAAATCCTGAGATAACGGTGAAAATATAATCTTTTTCTAAACACGTTATATCATTTAATCAAGAGCACATACAAATTTGATTTTACATTAATGCATGCCGTTAATATTACCTTTCATTTGATATATCACACACAACGGTACGTGGTCTACAAGTTACACAATCTTAAATTGAAAAACTTGAAAAGTTTATCAAAACACCTGTGGAGATCTGTTGCCGATAACCAGGCACCAGTGTAGGAAGTACCGAAATCTCAGTTTGAAATTTCGACATGGTTGACTTTAAAAAATTCTTATTTCTTTTGTAGGCATCATAGAAATATGATTGAAGCGTCATTTAAAAGATGAAATAGTAAAATTGATGATATAAAATTTATTATAGGTTGTCATTTAAAAAATGGATTTAATGGTGTTAGAAGAGAAAAAAAGAATGATTTTTTTAGCTTTTTTTGAGAAAACTGATTGGGTTCAAACAATTCTAGTTCTTTTTGTAGATGTTGTATAGACATGGTGGATATAAATATTTCGAGCTGAAACAATAAGCTTTCGAATGTTATAAAATTTATTTCAAGTTGTCATAAAAATGGATTTAAAGGTGATAAAACAAAAAAAAAAATGAGATATTTTCGGTTTTTTTTTTCAAGAAAAAATACTTTTTAAGGTTTCACTTCTACCGCGTGTGAATTGCACACGTGATTTTTTTTTTCGGCCAAGAATTTTTTTCGGAGAAGTAAGATTATTTTGGTTTTAGTTCCAAGAGGAGCTCAATAATTTATTATTTCTTAACAACTTTTCGAATATTTTTCACTTCAAGGGAAATCTAAAGCCTTGCCTTTCTTCGTCGAACTAATCATTCCTTCGACAACCTTATGTTTTTTTTTGCTACCATTGTTATACACATGTTACGCATTGGTGCGATGGACAATGATGTCAGGGGTGGGTTCGATTCCCAAGCCAAAGCCTCAATATTCTAGAGTTTGTATGTTTTATTTAAAAGCTAGCAATATCTTGTAGTTTTGGTTTATATTTTATTAACTTTGAGACAATTTTAATTTTTTACCGACTTCCAAAAAGGAGGAGGTATTCAATTCGTCTGTATTTTTTTTATGTTTGTTACCTCATAACTTTCGACTAAGTGACTCAATTTTGATAATTCTTTTTGTATTGCAAAGCTGGTGGCTGCAATGTAGTCCCATTTCAATTTCGTTCAGTTATAGCCATAGGAACTATTAGAAAAAACATAAAACCCATGGTTTTGATCCATGGAAGTCGGTTTTGTTTTTTGATAAAAAAGATTATTTTGATTTTGATGATTTATACACTGTGTTTTAAACATTGGTTCTAATTTGAACCAATTTTTCAATTCAATTAGGTATAATATAATAATTTTGGTGGGAAAACAAAATACAAATAACACATTCATCATCTTAAGATGAATAACAATAGAATAGTCACTTAAATATAACATGCATGTTGATGAGATTGCGTGACATGAAAAAGTATTTTGGTCTACACGTGTGTCCGTTTAAGTTGGTATTCCTAAACAATAATAAAAACAATAAAAGAAAAAAACGTCTTAAAATACACAAAAATATTGTGAACATCAATCATTAAAGTGTAGAACTTTTATAATAATTCAAGTTTTTAAATGATCTTTCTATTTAAAGTTTTTTTTCTATTCTAATGACGTGATTTATTTTTTTACCTTTTAAGTTAGACAAAAACCTAAATTTAATATCTCGAATGTGTTTTGACTGCAAAGTAAGGTTTCTATTGCTAAAAAATAGAAATGTACTTTTTAGATACTAATTCTCGAATGATCACAACAAAGTCCAAATTTTTTATCAAGAGAAAAACCGATAAAATTCTAATTATTGAAAAATGTGTTTTTTTAGGGGCGCATTTTTTTTTATTCATTGGTAACAAATTCATTGATAAATATTAATTAAGATATAAATTAGTATAAGCATTTATGAATAAAATTAGAATCACAAAATATTTTTATTGATAAGATAAATATGTTTATTGCTTTGAACGCATTTGTTAATAAATAATAATAAATAGATAGCAGATTTTATTACCAGTTTCCGCTGATTAAATACTTATTATTATTAGTTTAAATTTATACTAGGTTAACAAACTCACTGTCTAGCTTTTTGATTCGTTCTTTTTTGCTGTGAAATTAAATAAAATTGAAGTCTGAATAAAATACAAGATTCCGAAATAAATTTTTTTTTGGGTAATTATGTCCTAGAAGAAAGTATGTACAAAAATCTGAAATTTGTTCGTAAAGTACTAAGCTATAACTTTCTATCAAAGCTCCGGTCAAAATTTAATTTTTATTTTTGGAACAAAACATTAGCTGTCATCGGTCAATCAGATATGCACGAACTATTTTTAATATACTTATAGATAAAGCGACAAAATGCTCCAATCATTTTAAACTTATCAAATTTAAACACTTTTTAATAGTCACAAAAGTTTAAAAATATATAATTGTATATAAATATTATAATAATTGTTTCTCTTATCTTTTTGTGATGACAAGATTTGAATTAAAGATAATGTGTGACTGATAAATGCACATTTTTATTAGTTAATAAAAGAGCACAAAACTAATTCATTCAAAAAAATTTATTTGGCCAAAGCATCTTTGTATCTTTATAAAATCTTTAACATTTTTTTCTCAAAAAAAAAAAAAATCACCGGAAATGTTAAAGAAAAAACTACATAAAGAATAATAATGATTTAAGAGAAAACAAATATTTATTCACCATTTTGATAATAAATTTTGATTTGATCGAAATTGAAATTTTAAAATTCAAAAATCCATTAGGTATCCAACAACTTAAACTGGTGGTCCTAACCGACTAGACTGGCGGGCAATAAACAACTGACAAAGTATTTTTAAGAAAAATTGAGCTACAGCTTCTAAATAATTTTAGAAAACATTAATGCACCCCTAAATACCGGCTATTCTATTATACCTTTCGTAATCAACTTATTCTACTCTACGCTCAAAACAACGAAAATGATTAGATATTTTGTTGATTTTTTACCATAAAGGTTCCTAGTACTATATTATTGATAAAAGTAGATGATGCGAGAGAGAGAAATGTTCAGTTGTTGGGAATTTGCAAACCTATTGTGTTGTGTTGTCTTGTAAATTTTTTTATTTAGACTATTTTTTTTTTTTTTTTTTTTTTTTTTTTTGGTTTAGCTAACTTTTATAGTTTGTATGGTAGTGTTGCAGTTAAAAACAATATATTTAAATTAAAAAAAAAAAAAAACAAAACAAAAATACGGAAAATTTATTCCGATGTTATGTTTTATGGTTATGGTTTGTTAATGAAATTTCGCAAAAAAAAAAAAAAAAACATCTCGCGTAACCAAATCTTGCAGGAAACAATAAAACAATTTAAATAAAAACATTTTATTTTTTGACGTGATAACGTCTTATAAATCGATGAACCATGGCAGCCACCACAAAAAAGTGACGCCATTTTCTAGCGTTACACTCTCGCACTTTCGTAGTGCGGCAAAAAATTTAAATTCAAAATTAAAAATAAACTGTTAGAGATAAAAAAATCTCCTAAAGCTTATTTGAAAAATAATAATCTAAAGCCTAATCCAATTGAAGGATTTTTAAAAATTCCGTCATTTAATAGGGTAAACAGGGGTAAAACGGAAAGATGAAATTTGGGCTAAAATCTATTCGCGTGGTCGTAGAGAGTTGATTCTTTTTGTTATAGATAGAAGAGACTGATTTAGGGATAACTGCATTTAAGAAAAAATTCTAAAAAATTCTGGAACTCCGCTATAACGTTTTGTTTGAACGTTGATCATGTGTTGTGGGTATGACAAAATATTGATTATGGGTAGGGGACATTTTTTTTGACAATTCTAAAGTAGCCAGGTGAAAGATGAAGGAAAAAAAATTAGGCGTCTCATACGGATTTTTTTCCAACACTCTGCGTTTTGAAATATGACTTTTTGAAAAATACCTACTTTTTTTAGGGGTATTTTTGGGTAGTTTTTGACTATTAGCTTTTTTTTGGAGCGTTCAAAAAATCTCAAGTTATATGCGACATGTAGGACTGATAAATGCGCATACATGTGCAAAAAAATGGAATCGTTAAAAGAGTTTTGACTGAATACGGGGAAAATAAATTTTTAAAAAACAAGTTTTTTGGCCGTTTTTAACCGATTTTCATCGTTTTTTATTTTTACCTTTTTTTCTTTAATAGATAGAGGAATATTATATATAGAGTAATGATAGACCATGACTACGACTATGTGTGCGAAATTTCAATCATTTTCGTGAACACAATTTTGAGATAACGGTAAAATAAAATTTTAGAATTCAACAGGTTATAACTTTTTACCAAGAGCAGATAGATAGATAGATTTGATTAAACATTAATAAGCATACTGATACAATTACCTTTCAATTGGTATATCACACATAACGCTAGACTAACTACAAGCCACACAATGTTAAATCAAGAAACTTGCGAAAAACCTCAAACCACCAGTGGAGATCTGTTGCGCCATGAACAGCCACCAGTGTGGGAAGCACCGTAACCTCAGTCTGGAAATTCCACATGGTTGACTTTAAAAAATTCTAACTTCTCTTGTAGGCATCTTTGAAATTAGATTGATACGTCATTTGAAAGGTGAAACAATAAGGTTTCACGTGGTATAAAACTTTTTATAGGTTGTCAAACAAAAAAATTGATTTAATAGCATTAGAACATAAAAATAAATTTTTTTTTTGCTTTTTTATGAAATTTCATCGAGTTTAAAAAATTCTATCTCTTTTTATAGATGTCTCATAGACTTGATCTATATATATATTTTTAGCTAAGACAATAAGCTTTCAGATGGTGTAAACATTTTTATAGATTGTTAAAAAAGAATGGATTTAATAGCGTGAGAAGATAAATTTACATGTTTTCTTTGCTTTTTTTGATGAAAAAGATTGTTTTAAATAAATTTTTTTAATACTTTTTGCTCATTGTAAAAATTTAAAAATGGTTTTATTATTTAGAAGAAATATTTGGCTTTTTAATGGTATAATTTTTTTTGTGAGCTTTTAAAATAAAAAAAATTAATATAATGACAAAAGAAAAAAGGTATTTTTTTTTAGCTTTTTCTTGTAAATTATGATTGTTTGAAATAAATAAACCCTTCAAATGGTTCATTTTAAAAGCACACAACCTGTTTTCTTACGACGTTATCACGTAAAATCATCGTCCGTAAACCGGCTTTACAGACAACCTCTTTTTACACTATCAGTTCATACTTTACTTGATTTAATGTACTCCATATAACATTTCTGTTAAGAAGCTTAAGTTAAATTGTTTCTTTTCACCTTTTAAACGAAAAAAGGTGATGTAATTATGTTATAATTGGCAAGGGTAGTTCAGAAAGGTCTAGAAAGTTCTATATACTGAAAAAGAAATCACTTCACACCATTTTATATATATTGTTACTTTTGAAAAATATTTGGATAGATTTTGCTTACCATGTACCTTTTGTAGGTGCTTATATGGCACACCAAAAAAATCTTTGATTTTTACACTTGAAAAAATGTTGTGTTTTTAAAATGAAATAAAAAAAAATCAAAATAAGATCTGAAAAAGCATAGTTTTCATTTCAAATTATAAAATTATAAAAATGTTAAAATAACACACTTAGATTTTTAAAAATTTGTTTTGAGGTCCAAACAAAGTATGTATGTATGTTATTTAATTTAATTTTTATAACGAAGAATCATATTTAGAGCCGATATAATAATGTCTTCTTTTTAATTCAACACATAGAAACAAAATTTGATAATAAATAGTGTATCCTTAAAAAAAAATTAAAAAAAAAAAAACAAACAAATTAAAAAAAAAAATGAAAAATCCAAAAATATTTTGTTTATTTGTTTTAAATTTTAACATTGAGGTTACTTGAGGAATTCTGCAAAAAAATCTGGAATAATAAGATTTTTACTTCTGCCGTAAGTTGCAGTTCTGCAGTCAGAATGCAGTAAAAAAAAAAAACCATTGGTGAAGAACTCATTCTGTGTGTTTTTTTTAACGAAAGCTTGCTGAATTTAATCATTAAGTTTTCTGTCAAGCTCCAAAAAAAAAGTTTTTCTTCAAAGTTTACAAATTTAGTTAATTTTATTAACAATTTTTTATTAACTTAAACAATTTTGTACAATACATCACTTCAAAAACTTTTAGTTCTTTTTGACCTTGATCTTTTTCCTTCTTACCAAAGATCTTATTAAAATATAAACCACCCCAATAATGCTACTAACAACTAGCACTCCAAAAGCCATTACATCCAGTAAATAAAATTGATACCAGCTAAGATCCAAACCAGCTGACCGAATATGTGGCGCCCCCTTGTGCCGAATAATATATTCAATCCAATACATTGCAGTATCTCGAGCATTCATTGGACGATCACGGAATATTTCCGAAATTCGTTTCATATTCTCTCTGTAGAAAGGATTCTCAAGAAGTTCCGTTAAAGAGTGATTAAGGCCTTCTTTGGTAATATCAGGAAAACTTAATGATATAGCATAACCTGCTTTGGTGGCTTTTTTGAGGTTGAGGTACTAAAAGAGACAGAATAAAAAAGACTTAGAATTTAAATAAATTTAAAAAAAAAAACCTACCTGATCGCAAAAGAATGGCATTCCCAACATTGGAACTCCATGATAAACACCCTCTTGACTGCCAAATAATCCACCATGAGTTATGAAAACTTTGACATTTGGATGAGCTAGAATATCATTCTGAGGCATCCATTTCTGAACCATAACATTCTTTGGGAGTTTGGGTACTTTATCAGCTTCGAATTTCCAAAGAATTCTTTGTTTCATTGTTGAAAAGACCTCAAGAAAAAGTTTCATCTTTTCCGGAGGCATATCAGCACTTTTAATATTGGTTCCTAAACTAAAGTAAATGGCTCCATCTGTTGCATCATCTAAGAACTTTTTGATATCAGCTGGAAGTGGTTTAGGTGGGTAAATGTGTAATCCTCCAACTGGAACCATTCCTGTTATAGTTGGCCTTGGAGTTGTTATCGGTGCATGACTATTCAAAAGGATCAGTGAAACGTTTCGTTCCATTTCAGACATTTTGGGGAATTTAACTAATAAACAAAGAAAAAAGTTTAATATTTCAAATAAAACCCTTCAAGACAGTCTGCTCTTACTTGGCAAATGTGATAAATACTTTTTCACCAATGCATCATGTTTGGGTAGATAAATATATTCCCTGTGTAAATCTTCATACAACGATGCAATAGAATTGGTAACTCTTTCAACAAAATCCATCCGATCATCGTATGGCAAAAATCCATGTGGTACAAATGACCAAGGTTGAATGATACCCATCATATGGCTCATGAAATTTTCATAACCCAAAGTACTAGATGTCACAATTGGTACATTATATTTAAGTCCTAATGTCAGAAAAGCCTCCTGATAGAATTGTGAAACCAACAAAAGATCGTAAACATCGTTTGTATCAGTTCGATTGAATATTTCTTGAACATTTGGCTGTTGCAAAGCATGTTCTGTAGCTTTTTCACCAATTATATCCAACATTTTCATAAATCCGGTCATGGTTAATTTAGTGAGATCAAAGTGACTTTTAGCTCCAAAATGTTCTTTAACTAAAATTTGAAAATAATTTTAATGAAAGGTTGTAAAAATAGTATCTTATATTGCAACTTACTGTCTTTAAAGAAATCGTAAACTGGTATTTGAACTTCTTTATAGTTGCTTAAAAGATTTCCCTGAGGGAAGTTTGTAATTAGTGTTACCTAAAACATTGTTATTGCTGAATTTATTAAAAAGGAAATTAAAAATTTGGAAAAATAATTTTATACCTCATGTCCTCTTTGGAGAAGTTCCTTGATGATGGCATTGTACATCATTGTATGACTCTTGCCAGGGAACACAAATGCTGCTAATATTCTAGCTCCATTGGAATAAGAAGCTGTAAGTAGGAGGACGAAGAAAATGCTAAAGTATTTTCTGAAATTCTGAAAAAAAAGAAAACAATTATGTACATTAATAAAACAATAATATGAGTAATCTTAAGTTTAAGATCAACAATAAGGCCTTACAAAAAAAAAATCAATTCAAGCTTAATTTTTTATGCTTATTGATGTTATGAATAATTCTTATAAATGCATGAAATAGGTGGGTACTTCTAAGCTAGATAAGATTCCGAAAAAAAAAAAATATTCAAATTCATGACCTACTTTTTAAGGTTATTAGATTTTTTAAATGGCTCTGTACAATTAAAGTTCTCAGCTTTGATATTTTAAAGTGGTAACATTGTGATAACCAATAAATACATTGCATTATGTAATTGCCTGACTTTCTTAAAATCGTACCTTGAACTTCATTTAAAGTAGCATTCTTGCTAAGATTGTTAATTGCATTACAATGCATTCTGTTTAAAAATTACTATTACAAAATTTGTTTTAAAGATTTGAATTCCAGTTAAATTAAGCTAATTAAATTTTAATAAATAATTAAGCATGAAGAATGCAAACTGAATTAAGACATTCAATTATTGTCAATTCTTATATTGAGATATTGATTTAAATTGATAAGAAGTTTTCTACAAGTTGAAATGGGTTACAATGTAAACATGTTTCTTAAGCAAGTCTTGAAAATGCATTAATTTTAAAAGAATTATGAAAATTTCTTAGAGTCAGTTTATAAAAAAAAGTAAGCCATTGGTAAACTAAACTCTTAAGAACCATTTTTAAGTTTTAAAAATTGCTAAACATAAAGAAATCTTACCAATTTTAAAAATACAAAAAAAAAAATCAATAATAAAAAAGCAAGAGAATTCTTCGATGCAAAAAAAAATGTATTTTGGGAAAAAATGGAATTTTTTTTCAAAATCTTTAAATTTTCGTTGAAAACCGTTTGAATCATTTTTGAGTAACAGACTAATAAAGAAAACTACTTATAATGGAAAAGTTGTATATGTGACGGCACACATAAAAGTACGCATTTTTATATTGGTAAGTTTTATGGTAAGTTTCTTTAAAAAATAAAACTGGACAAATAATTGAAAATAGATTTCAAAATTATTAAAAAAAAAAAAAAAACTTAACATTTTGATCACCAAATGAAGTATGCCATTTAGTTTCTTGTGTTTGTAACACACAATTTAAAAAAATACTAAATCTAAATACTACTAAATACATTTTAAATACAAAATTGGTAAGCTATTGAAAAGAAAATATTAATCGACTCTTAAAAACAAAGTTTCAACAAAATGTATTCGTCCGTTTCAACAAAAAATTTGTGTCTCGTTTTTTTTTTTAGTTTTAATATTAAGACTACTAAAACGTCTACCGATTTTGTTGAATGGCTATTAAGAACTCAAAAATCATTGAAGACATTTTGTGTAAAGGTTTGGGAGATCTGATTCTGTAAAGATTTTTTCCTGTTTTAGAATGTTTCTTTTAAAAAATCGCTTTTACTCAAAGAAAAATTCAACATCTTACTAAAATTTTGAAATTTGCTAATATTAGCAAAAAAAGCAAGAAAATTTTCTGCTTGTCACCAATTGTAAAAAATTGTCAATGCAAAATGGATGGGATGAAAATAGCATCTAAATACAAACAATTATTACCATTTGAAATCACTTTTTTAATGTTGACAAAATCCGTTTTTACACTCAAACAAAAAAGTACTTTAACAACTGAAAACTCATTTTATGTTTTCATTATTTTTTAATTTTTAAAGCAATTCATTTTGAGAGAATTGTACGAACTTTATTTAAGCTTATTTTGAGGAAAACAATAACTATGCGTCTATTTTTACTTCAAACAAATATTTTCAGTTAACATCGGTAAATGCTTCTTGTTTTTTTTTTTTTTGTTTTTATTTGAACTTGAACCTGGTGGATATTGCATGTATACTTTAATATTCGTGCTATTAATTGAGATAGTTACAGTTAATCACAATAATACGATCTTAGAGCAATTTGTAGAATTTTAAAATACCTAATTTGGGTGTCTAGTAAATTACAATTTTACGTTAGGAGGCTAACGACACAGCTCCTACGGAAACAAACTCATGTCAGTCATTCAATTTGTATACAAAAAATTTAAACTATGGGTTAAAAGAGTTTAAATGATCTCATAATTAAATTACTAGTCTTTTAATGTTAACATTTAAACAGAAATATACTCGTACTTGTATTAAAGTGATGCTATGCTAATAAATATAAGAAATCACTTCAAATGGTTGTTTTAAAATTCTCAAATCTGTAACACTGCACTTAAACACTTAAAATGTTTGTTGTATTCAATTGATTCAAACATAGTGATATTGAAAGTAAAAAAGTTATTTTGAATTCAAATTAAATTAAATAATGGGAGAACTTAACAAGATCACAAGTATTAATTATTTTTTTGTCAACTTAAGAAAAAAACTCACCATATTGAATGAATATTCAACAAAAAAAAAAAATTGAAGATAATATAGAAAAATCAGTTCTCAGCAGCAGACGCTCCGTAGACGATCATAAGCGAATGATGTTAAAGTCTTAATAATACAAAAAGCATTTAGCTGATTATTTTGTATTTAAATTATTTAAACCAAGATCTAAAACTATACAACATGCTTTTGAGATAAGGTTATTATTATAGAACTTATCAGTTGAAGGATTGATTTATAATTGAATTATGTTTTGTTATGAAAATTTTTCATAAACTAATGATCAGGTGCCGCATTATCTATTTTTACGCCCGAGTGCAGTTAACGAGTATATGCCTTCCTGGCGTAAAAGTATACATTAACTTCGGAATCAATGGAATATTCTTGAGAGGATTCCATAGTTTCAAATCAGTTTGACTAGATTGGAATGTTTTTATTACCAATAAATCGAATATATATTTTCAACTGTCAATTTGTTCCCCCCTGATCTATGTCGCCTGTGGGTAATAAATCCTTTGTATACCCGCTTGCGCCGCACGGTTGTCCAAAATGACTTATCTCGTTGCAAAAATCATAACTTTTGAACGGATTGAGTTAGCGGTACAATTTTTTTTTTTATTTGAAGGACATTTCTAGGGCTGTTATACCAATGAATTTCAATAAAATTATTTCACAGGGTGTTTCGGAATCATCGGCCAAAAACAGATTTTCTTTAAAAAAAAAGTTTAAATTAAAATTGGTATGCCATTTTGTAGAAATCACTAATCCACATTTAAAAACAAAATTTCAAAAAAATACAACGTCCCGTTTTCGAAAATTTTATTTTTCAAAAAAAAATTTCAAAATTTTTTTAAAAATCCAAAAATTATTTTTTTTGAAATTTTATTTTTGGCTTATATTTGAGTTATATAAGTGCTTCTTCACAAAAAGTTTCGTTGAAATCGAATAAGCCGTTTTGGAGAATATCGGATTTGAAAAAAAAACGGTTTTATGGCAGGTACCGTAAAAAATCCATTCGGTTCCATTCATTAAGCCGAATAGGGTATGTGTACCAATCAATTGTTGATTCAAAATAAAAATATTTAGCTGCGCATGCTTGCGCACTGCCGAGATTTTGTACTTTGAAAAAAAATGAAGGCAGAAGGAACAGATTTTCTTTAAAAAAAATGTTTAAATTAAAATTGGTATGCCATTTTGTAGAAATCACTAATCCACATCTAAAAACAAAATTTCAAAAAAATACAATGTCCCGTTTTCGAAAATTTTATTTTTCAAAAAAAAATTTCAAAATTTTTTTAAAAATCCAAAAATTATTTTTTTTTGAAATTTTATTTTTGGCTTATATTTGAGTTATATAAGTGCTTCTTCAAAAAAAGTTTCGTTGAAATCGAATAAGCCGTTTCGGAGAATATCGGATTTAAAAAAAACCGTTCTATGGCAGGTACCGTTAATAATGATTTTCCAAAAAAATTTTTTTCATTAGAAGATAGACCTTGTTTTCAAACTTACATTTGAATTTTTTAAACAAAATCGTTGGAGCCGTTTTTGAGCAATTACAGCTTTACTGAAATTGGTGTATGACAAGTACCGTTATTTTTGGCCCAAAAAAATTAATTCCAAAAACACCTCTGGAGGGTCTCCAAAGTACCGTTATTTTTGGCCCAAAAAAATTAATTCCAAAAACACCTCTGGAGGGTCTCCAAAAAATGGCTACATACCAAATTTGAAGTCAATCGGTCCATCCGTTTAGGATGTAGATCCTTATACAGACAGAAAGACAGACGGACTTCCGGGACCAACTTTTTTGGCATTCTTTATAATCGTAATATCATGGAAAAGTGTAATCTGAACTTTTTTTAGATGTGAATTAGTGATTTCTACAAAATGGCATACCAATTTTAATTTAAATATTTTTTTTTTAAGAAAATCGGTTTTCGGCCGATGATTCCTAAACACCCTGTAAAACAATTTTCTTGAAATTCATTGGTGTAACAGCCCTGGAAATTTCCTTCAAATTAAAAAAAAAACTGTACCGCTACCTCAATCCGTTCAAAAGTTATGATTTTTGCAACGAGATAAGTCATTTTGGACAACAGTGCGCCGTATCTGGGTTATGATAATACAATCTAGATAGAGTAAGTTCAATAATTACGGTGGGTAATAAAGTAGACATAATGATGGAGATACGAAATTCGATATCGAGGACAATTATTATATATTTCACCATCTTGCCAATTAGACTTTATGGTGAAACGGTACAATCAGTTAGTTATTAAATATTAAACACATTCATGCAACACAGATTGTATGGATGGTTACCAACTAGCTTTATTAAATTACTCAAAATTAATCAATCAGTCGAATTTCTCGTGCAACATACACGGTCTACTCGTAGTGTCTTGCAGTTTGATGCAGAAATGTTCCTTGGGGTCTAAATAGTAAGAAAAAAGCTTTTTTAAAATCTTGTATCTAGCTATTCGCTTTTGCGGGCTTAATTAGTTGTGAAAAAAGCGTACTTTTACGTAGTACTTTCACTCATGTTTTGGTTAATAACTCTGTTAATAATAACGGTAGAAACTTTAATCATGGCTCTATGTTTATAAGAAATATGACTCTTTTTAATTGCGTTTCAATCAAATTCATATCATTTTTATATCTTCAAATCTAAGTCCGTTCATTTTTTCTGCCCTATTCGATTTCACTAATCAAAAAGTTTTTTTTTTGTATAGAAGTCAGGGTATACTTTTCTAATGGTTTTTCGTATGCTTAACTTGAATCCGAAGTCAGAAAAATTCTATCACATCATGCTTTGGAGATATTACCGTTAGAAAATAAAAAATACCCTTTTTTAATAGTTTTTGAGGTTATGTCCTTTTGCGTGATAATTTGTTATAATTAAATTTGTGGCGGTTTTTCTTCTTTCAAAATCTGTTTAAATCTTTTTAATATCTATTTTTCTCTCTGAGAAATCCTAAGTTGAATTCAACTTGTTTGGTGCATATTCTCTATGCAAAAAATCTAATGTTCGTTTGGGTTTCATGGCAAATCTCAAAAAATTCTTTACCGATCGCTTTCAAATTTTGACATAATATTCTTCCTTTAAGTTTTTTAGTAAGTTTTTAACAACAAAAACACCTTAATTAAGGAAAACGTAAAATCTCAACGCCCGTTATATATAAAAAGTCAAATATGTAAGGTAAACTATAATAAAATACATTAAAACAAATTTATGTCGTGTTTTGTTATTTTATATACTATTTTTCTATGTAGAAATATTTTATCTGTGATAAACCATTCGATACAATGCCTTCTAAATCTTAAAATTTGTTTCTCCTGGGAACAAAAGTATACTTTTCTTACGGTTTTTGATGTGCTGAGTTCGAATCCGAAGTCAAAAAGAATCTAGTACGTCAGGATTTTCAGAGAATCACAAAATCAAGTTTTTGGTTAGAAAATCTCAAAAATACTACCATATCGGCACACAAAAATGCTTTATAAAAGTATAGTTTCATTAAAAGAAGGATTTCCTTGCAGACCAGTGTTATCACGCAAAAGGACATGATAATCTCAATATTATATGTGTAATAGCTAAGGCCAAATAGTCAAAAGTGTTAGAAATTCTACATTCGAGATGGTAAAAATATTAAATGAACACATTTGGCATTGAATTTTTTTTAATGCATACATTTTTTTAATTTTTAATAGGTACAATTTTTATAATGTAAAACTTTTTTATTTGCAATAAATATTTTTTTAATTGATATTTTTAACATATCCTTTTAAAAAATCGTTTTGCACTATAACTATCATGATTTTTCAACAAATGTAAAATTTTACATGAAATTTGCAGCTTCTGAGTTTTCTTGCATGGGAGCAGTGCTGCTGCTAGCAAATCATGTAAAATACATTTTTGATGAAATTTCCATCTCAAATAAGACAAATCATTCAAAAAACTTGGGTCATTATAATATTTTTTTTTTTTCAGCTCGTTTTTGAAATATTATTGCTTAGTTTATGATTCTTTCAGATAAAAAAAATTGATAAATCTATGTAGGTATCTCCGATTGGCAACCGAAACGAAATATCTTACATTCTTAACTCCAGTTTAATGAATGGTAAATTAGACGAAAAAAAAAACCCATTATCTATCATCCGTTATCAGTTCAATATATGGAAATAATACGCTGTTATCTTTGAAATTTTAACTAATTATACAATCTTATAACGATTTTTTCGGTGAAACTTACTAACTGCTTTTGAAACAATAAGTAACAAAGACAGGTCTGTTTCAAAGAATTATAATTCTAAATTTGACAAAAAATTGTGAGAATGAATTTTTGGCAGTGTGTTACATGTGTTATAGCTTAATTTTCCATAAAATTTCTTTAAATGACTTTTTAAGACATGGACACTCTTTGAAACATCTTATGGATGTCCTTGCAAAAAATCTTTTAATTAAAATCTTCAATAAGAGAAGAAGATTAAAAAATAATAGGTAGTTCCACAAAAATGTGCATTCAAAAAATATCATGGGTTTTTTCGACTCCTTTCATTAGATATTCTTCCAAGTATTTATTTTACTGATTTAAGTTTAAGATCAGTTAAATAAATACTTGGAATACAGCATAACAAACCAATAAAAGAGACCCTCAATCATATGAATGGTACCTTAACAAAAAATAAAACAAATCTTATTAAGTACGTACGTAGTTTTATGGATCATACAGATATTATTCGATAATGACTTTTTTTCACCCGTTATCAGTTGAATTTTCGGAAACAATACACTCTTATCAAAAAACAAATTATATATTATACAATTTAGACGCCTGTGTAATAAAATAAACGATCTTAACACAACTCTCTCGCTTAATTCAATTGAAATTGCTTTTTCGTGCTTACTAAATAGATAGAATCCTAGGGCCTGTTAGGAATTCGCAAAAAAAAAGGAAGATTTCTTCAACAAAATCTCTGATAGAACTTGACTATCCTTATTTTGAATTTCTCGGTAGTTACTTCAAATGAATATTTTATTCGAAAATAGTTAATCAAAATGAATTTTTAGTATGAAATATGTACCTACTTCAAGTTTCGAAAATTACACTAGTTTACAAAAAAATAAAAATTTTTTGGATACCAAGTGCCGCTACACTTTTCATATAGATTCCAGCCCAGGAAACTCGAAAATTTTATCTACAAAAATGTTATGGATAGGTTTTCGAGATATGATTTTTCAAAGTTTTTTGTCGTTTTTTTTAAAGCACACTTAGTATTCGGATTAATCTGATCAGAAAAACCGGCACCTGAAAGCTGAATGAATAATCAACAAACACTGGAATAACTTTTTTGGAACACTCCATATGTTTAAGAGCAATGTATCAAAAAAAAAAAATCGATTTTTTAAGAAAATTTGTGTCAAAAAAAATTTCATATTGAAAGGAAAAATCAAAATAGTCTTAAAAAAATGGTTAAAAAAAAAAAAACAAAAATAGCAGATTTTGAAAGTCCATATTTTATCCAATTTTAGCCGTATAAAATTTTTGAGACAATTTTGTTGAAAGATAAAGTATCTTTGTTTCTCCTTTACATGTTTTAATATCTATAAATGCTTAAGAGATTAAAAACATCAAAAATTTCGTTTTTTTTCTCTTTTTTGAATAGTTTTTCTTAAATTGTATACAATATTTTAATTTTAAAATTTTTGAAAAGGATACATACCGATAGAAAATTTAATTATCTACAAACAAATTTTCAAATTCGGCTTCCTTTTCAAGTTATAGACAAAAACTCAAAAAGTAACTAAAAGAGGCAAAAATTTGTATCGTTACAAAAATGGTCATTATCCTTTTAACTTATACATAGATTTTCAATAAACGTATCTTGTTATCTTTGCCAGAATGTGTATTACACATAAAAATTTAAGACTATGAGGATTCAAAATATTTTAATTTTTTTCTTTCAGTAGGAAATTTTTTTTTGACACAAATTTTCTTAAAAAATCGATTTTTTAAAAATATTTTGATACATTGCACTTAAACGTCTAGAGTTACCCAGAAAAATTATTCTTGTGTTTCTTGCTTATTTATTTAACTTTCAGGTGCTGGTTCTTCTGTTCAGATTGATCGTTTATTACTGAAGGTATTGCCCGAACACTAAGTATCCCGGGAAAAAACAAAGACAAAAAACTTTGAAAAATCATATCTCGGAAACGTGTCCATCGAAGTTTTTTTTAAAGTGATTTCCGAGTTCCTGAGTTCAAAGTACGTAATAAGAAAATAGTGGGGTTGAGTTTCCATTTTGGCTGTAAGCCAGTCCCAGTCTTATAGATTCATGAACATTTTATAAAAAACCGTAAATAGCTATTCTTATCAATTTTCAAAAAAGGAGCAAGAACTTGCGACTATTGTAGTAGATTTTATTTCTTATCATCAATGAATGAGAAGTTACTCTCTGTTAATTGAACTTATCATTGCTATTCACTATTAGATCGCAAAACATATAGATATCTTTCTCACATAAATAGTTCGAATAGATTGGTCAGTTGGTGTTTGACTCGGTTCAGTTTAGGATTTACATTCGAAGTGAATTCTAAAAAAATTACAAAAAATGGTAAATAAATAATTTTCCAATGTGTTTTTTGAAAAGTGAAAAGTTTTATCTATTAATTATTCTCACTTGAAACTTTTGATTCAAATATAATTTTTACGCAAACTATTTTTAAAATCTTTTAGAATATTCGAAAATATCTGTCGATTACGTTTTTGGCGGTTCTAACAATATCTCATTGCAATGCATCGAAAATACTTGCAGCATTTGTTTTCCCTGGCAAAAGTCATTTTATGATGCATACAGTGCTTATAAAAGAGCTTCTTAAGAGAGGCCATGAGGTAAATAAAATTTATTCTCAATTTTTGTTTGAGTTCGAAAAAGTTGTTCTAAAATTAAATATATTTTAGGTAACTTTTATAACAGGTATGCCACTTGGAAAAAATCTTGGAGAAAACTATACGGAAATACTGATACCAGAAAATGAGTTTTGGCCTGAAGGTAAGTTAGTTTTTTTTTTAGAGTGTTCACGTTTTGTTATAATTTTTCAGTTATCAATTTTGTTTTGACCATGTGATCAGTGTTATTCTGATAACAATGAAGGAGTATCGACATGTGTATTTCTTATCAAACTATTAGAATATAATCAGAAAACAAGTGGAAGAAATAAGTTTTGTTACATTCAGAGGGGTTACATATATGATTTCGGGGGTTATGCGATTGTTGAAAAGTGAAACAAATTCATTATTGAATTTTTCGAACTTTTCGGGACCCTTTGATTTTTTTCGAAAATCCAAAAAATAGATTCGGCAAGATGTTAAATTTGAATTTTTTCCGAAATTCCCAAAACAATAAAAATAAATTTGAACTTTCTACCATGAATAGAGTTTAAAGAGACCTTTCATTTGATGCCTTACTCGATGGATTTGGAAGAAATTTTTTAAAATTCATTTTTTTCGGCAAGGGGTTAACCTTGGATTTTTTCGAAATTCAAAAAAAAAAATGTAATTTCTGCCATGAATAAAGTTTAAAGAGACCTTTCATTTGATGCCTCACTCGATGGATTTGGAAAAAATTTTATAAAATTCATTTTTTTCGGCAAGGGTTTAACCTTGGATTTTTTTTCGAAGTTCCCAAAAAATAGATTTGTAATTTTAGTCATGAATAGAGTTTAAAGAGACCTTTCATTTGATGCCTTACTCGATGGATTTGGAAGAAATTTTTTAAAATTCATTTTTTTCGGTAAGGGGTACCTTGGATTTTTTCGAAATTCAAAAAAAAAAATTTGTAATTTCTGCCATGAATAAAGTTTAAAGAGACCTTTCATTTGATGCCTCACTCGATGGATTTGGAAAAAATTTTATAAAATTCATTTTTTTCGGCAGGGGTTAACCTTGGATTTTTTTTCGAAATTAAAAAAAAACATAAATGAATTTGTAATTTCTGCCATGAATAGAGTTTTAAGAGGCCTTTCATTTGATGCCTCACTCGATAGATTTGGAAGAAATTTTATAAAATTCATTTTTTTCGGCAGAGGGGGTACCTTGTTTTTTTTTCGAAAATCCAAAAAAATAGATTTGTAATTTTAGTCGTGAAGAGAGCTTAAAAAAACCTTTCGTTTGGTGTCTAAATCGATGAATTTGGAAGAAATTTTGTAAAATTAAGTTTTTCCGGCAAAGGGGTTATCCTTGTTTTTTTTTCGAAATTAAAAAAAAAATATATTTTTTAATTTTAGTCATGAATAGAGCTTAAAGAAACCTATGGTTTGGTGTCTAAATCGATGAATTTGGAAGAAATTTTGTAAAATTTATTTTTTTCGGCCATTTTTTTTTCGAAAATACGGAAAAAAATTGATAAAATTTGTTTAAAATTAACAACTATTTTTTCTCTTTCAGTTCAAAAAATGTTGAAGACCAAATCGGTATATGACCTTGCCAGCATGACATTATACGATTTCCTAAAAATGTGCGATTTAATTGGAACACTTAGTACCGAATTTGCCCTGCAGCAGCCAGCAGTTCAGGAAATATTTCGCCGCAATGACACAAAGAATGTCTATGATTTACTAATTGTTGAACAATTTTATCAAGAAGCTTTTTTGGCTTTAGCTGTGAAATATGATATACCAACAATTGCATCCAGTACTTTGGGGCATCAGAATTTCATGAGTCAAATGATGGGTGTCATTACTCCATGGTCATTTGTTCCTCATGGATCCTTGCCATTGGATGATAAAATGAATTTCTGGGAAAGAGTTTACAATACAATGGCATCACTCTACGATGATTATTTTAGAGAGTTTGTGTACTTCCCGAAACAAGATGCTTTGGTACAGAAATATCTGTCACATTTACCAAGTAAGTTTGAAGACTTTGAATCAATGAAAATGAATTGAATAAAAAATTGTCTTTTATAGTGAAAATTCCTTCGGTCTCGGAAATGAAGAAAAATGCATCTGTTTTACTGCTGAATAGTTTTGTGCCACTTAATTCTCCAAGACCAGCAACTTTAGGAATGGTTGAGGTCGGTGGAATGCATATTTACCCACCAAAGGCACTTCCAGCTGATATTAAAGGATTCTTAGATGGAGCCAAGCATGGAGCAATCTATTTCAGCTTAGGAAGTCAAGTTCAAAGTGCCCATATGCCACCAGAAAAGTTAAAAGCCTTCCTTGCAGTCTTTTCGAAATTGAAACAAAGAATTTTGTGGAAATTCGAAGATGATTCTTTAACAGATTTACCAAGGAATGTTATGATCAAAAAATGGATGCCACAGGGTGATATTCTAGCTCATCCAAACGTCAAGTTGTTTATTACACATGGAGGACTTTTTGGCAGTCAGGAGGGTGTGCATTATGGAGTTCCAATGCTGGGAATACCAATTTATTGTGATCAGGTAAATACTTAATTCTTCAATGTCTTGAAATTTTTTCTTATTAACTCTGTAAATTTTTTTAAGTACCTCAACATAAACAAAGCTACCAAAGCTGGATATGCCTTAACATTGAATTTCAATGATATCACAAGTGAAAAACTTGAATACTCTTTGAAGGAACTTTTGGAAAATCCCAAATATCAAAATAGAATGAAAGAAGTTTCAGCAGTGTTTCGTGATCGTCCATTGAGTGCTCGGGACTCAGCAATGTATTGGATTGAATATGTCATTAGGCATAAAGGAGCACGACATATGCGTTCAGCTGGCCTTGATTTGGCTTGGTATGAATTTTATTTGTTGGATGTAATTGGATTTTTTGCACTGGTTATATTTGGTACAATTGGTGCAATTGTTTTGGTGATAAAGATGCTATTAGGAAGTAAAAAAAATAAGGATAATAAGAAAAAAATAAATTAAGCTAGAAAATTTAAAATTTTGTTTTAATTTAAATAAAATATAATTCATTTTAGTATTCTTAACTTTTTAGAAAGATAAGTTTTTTGGTAACTATTACTAAGCTAAACTATATTATTTGCTAAGCAAAAAAAAAAAAAAAAAAAATTCCTTATGAACTATCACTGTTATCAAATTTTGTTTTTGGTTATTGTTTAAAGTAAGAACGTATATTAAGCGACATTTTTTTCGAAAATGACTTTTTGATGTGGAAACATATTATGAGCTCTACATTTGTTTACCATTTTGCTTATTCTATCATTTATGCAAATGAAACTAGAGAGAAAATAAAATCATGCAGCCCATACATTTCCTTGCTAAAATAATATTGTTTTTTGCGTTTCCAGAACAATTTTAAAAATGTCTCTTAATACATTCTTACGGGTAGGTATCGATGTTATTACATCTTAAAAAAAAACTACATTTATCAGATTTCTAATTTTGCAAAAATATTGTATGTATTTAAGTCTCGTTTAAAGTGTGTAAAATTTGCAAAACAGAATAAATCTTATGAAGTTACTTGCAATAGCTCCATTTTAATTTTATTCGAAACCACCATTCAATAATATTAATTCTGTAGCATAGTTTGAACTTAATAAAAAGAACTAATGCTTACAACATTTTTCAGACAGGTGAGTTCTAGTGTTAAAGCGAAGAATTTACCGTTCACTGTGGCGTATACGTAACATATTTTTAGCATACAATTTCTATCACTGACGTAATAAAATTAAACTGTATGTCCGTATTTATCTCTTTTCCACTCCAACGGGCGATGCGTTCGAGCCATAGAGATACAACGGCAGCACACTACATTTGTGTTTTATTATGCCTTCTTTTCTGATCACTTTCTAATCTTTTAAATGGGTTTTATATTCGGTTATTCAAAATTGTTCCTGAAAGTTGTAAAAAATGCTTCGATTTGTAAATTTTTTAATTTTATACTAGTACATTTTCCAGAGATACATAAATTCTTGTGCTCATACACTGTTGTTGTTGTTCTTAACTTGTTACAAGCAAACATTTTAGGACTTTAAAGAAGTTCATACTAGACAGACAATTTTTTTTTTAACTCATACATAAATACGTTTGAATTAAAATTTTAGCAAATGTAATTTTTACATGAAAGAAACAAGTAATTTTCAAACGCGGAAATACTTTTTTTTTCTCAAAAAATCTAATATTTTTTACTGAGAGAATTATTCAATAGTTATTTAAAGTGGTGACATTTAATCTGTTGGAATAGAAAAAAAATTAACACACATGTTTTTAAAACTTTGTTACTAGTTATTTACAAGCAAAAAAAAACTTTTCATTTATAAATTAAAACAACAATTTGAAACACAAAATAATTAAATCGAATTCATTTTTCTAAAATTAAAATATTTACTTGCCGCATGTTATAATAATTGTTGCCTTTTGGGTGTAACACATTCGAAAATTATCAAAGTACTATTGACTTTGTGAGTGAGAAAATTTTTGGTTTAGTCAGACCACAGAATTGTTACTCTAACAAGCGACAAACATGAACAAAAAAACAACTCCAATTTAAAATTTAGTAAGGTCAATATTGAAAATAATAATTATTAAAATTATAATCATTGTTATCAGACTTTTCAGATTGAGTTGCAGTTTATTATAGTAATTTTCAACAGGTAGTTGGCGTAACAGTAGATCATAGCAAAATCAATATCCCAGTGGCTGCAAATTCTTTTTATTTCAATAAGTTGAACCAGTTTTAAACAATGCAAAAGGTTTAAGAAACAACTTAATACTAACGCATTCCCTCACTCTTTCATTTACATACGTTTTATTCATTCCAAAAAAAAAAAAAAAGATATTTTCAATTTGCTTTTTAAAAACAAACTGCCAACAAGATACAATATTAAATTCTCAAATCTCAATATGCTGCATACTTTAAAACGTTTAAACAATAAATTAAACATTGGTTGAATTATAACATATTGAAAGGTGAAAGTACTGTAAAAATGCAACAGTATTATTCAAACAGTTAAACAGAAATATTTTAAATTTAATAAGAAGAAATAATAAAATCTCTCATAAAACTTATGTTCCTTTGTGACTTATTTGTTGGAATCAAATCTAGAATTTTTTAATAAAAAATTATATTTTTTAAGCCACTATTAACCCTTTCGAACCCAAGCTATGAAAATCAATATTAAAAAAAAAAATCATGTGTGCAATTCACACGTGGTAGAAGTGAAACCTTAAAAAATCATTTTTCTTGAAAAAAATAGAAAAAATCTACCTATTTTTATTCTATCACCTTCAAATCCATGTTTTTTATATGACAACCTATATAAACTTTATAATATCTGAAAGCTCTTTGTTTTAGCTTAAAATATATATATCGATCAGACCTATGAGACATCTACAAAAAGAGCTAGAACTTTTTAAACTCGATGAAATTTCATAAAAAAAAGCAAAAAAAAATTATTTTTATGTTCTCATGCTATTAAATCAATTTTTTTGTTTGACAACCTATACAAAAATGTATACCATGTGAAAGCTTATTGTTTCACCTTGTATAATGATGCATAAATCTTACTTCAAAGATGTCTACAAGAGAAGTTAGAATTTTTTAAAGTCAACCATGTCGAATTTCCAGACTGAGATTACGGTACTTCCTACACTGCACTGGTAGCTGGTCATCGCCAACAGATCTCCACAGGTGTTTTGAGGTATTTTTAAATTTTTTTCAATTTAAGATTGTGTAACTTGTAGAGCACGTAACGTTATGTGTGATATATCAAATAAAAGGTTATATTATCTGCATGCGTATTAAAGTTAAATCAAATTTGTATGTGCACTAGATCAAAAGATATAACGTGTGTTGGAAAAGAACATCTTTTTACCGTTATCTCCGAATTTTGAATATGAAATTAATTGAAATTTTGTACAATTATAATTTATTTAATTACCTATCTACAGTACAAATTTCATTCATCTATCTATTAAAACAAAAAAGTTATAAGAAGTTGAAGTCGTGTCGCGTTTTCGTTTCATCTTGTTTCAAATCACTACGATACTAAAGAAGTTTTCACTTCAAAAAT
Organism: Episyrphus balteatus; assembly: GCF_945859705.1. Lineage (NCBI taxonomy): Eukaryota > Metazoa > Arthropoda > Insecta > Diptera > Syrphidae > Episyrphus > Episyrphus balteatus. Next base: position 149,538,540 of record NC_079134.1, on the reverse strand, counting down.
GTTTTTTCGGTATTATCGGGTCAAAAACATCACAACTAAGAAATATGAATAGCAAAAATTTAATTTCCAAACTAATAAATAGCAAAACTATTGTGTTTTTCTCATGTTGCATGTAAGTAACATGCACTGCCTATGACCACTAAAAAAACTCGGAGAACTGAGAAAATAACTTTTTATGACACTATAATGTATGCTACTTCTTCTAAGCAAAAAAACAAAACACTTTCTGCATTAACATTTTTTATATCTTTTTTTCAAAATTATGAGCATATATAAAAAAAAATTTTTTTTGCAAAAAAAAAATGTGAATTTCAGTCCCTTTCTCGATAAAAAAAAAATTAAAGGTATGATATTTGATTAACTTTTTGTAATAATCCAGTAACTAGGCATTATTATCTTTCAATTAAGCCATCGTTACCTACAAAATTGTTTAATTTAATATTTTTTTACGAATTTTTAAAAAAATGTTACATGACAGTAACGCTGGGTCCGAAAGGGTTTACGGTAACTGTCATAGAACCGTTTCTTCATTTCTCACTTACTCGTAAACGGTTCACCCGAAAACGGGTCGATGAATATTTTTGAAACTTTGTTTTAATATTTAAAAAAATGTTTCAACATTTTTTTACCTTTTTCATAATTAAATAAATTTCCAGAATTTTTTATTTTTTTTTTGAAAAATTTTCAAAAATGTTTGTTTTTGATCTATCCCCTTTTTTTTGAAAATTGAATTTTTTAAAGTTGTTCTGGATTTTAAAAGTTGTTCCTTTTAAAAACAAACAATGTTCAACATTTTTGGACCTCTAATTTCAATATTTCGAAAGTAAGGTGCCAAAGAAGAAAAAATCTAGCGCCCCTTATTTCGAATTTTTAAGTTTTCTGTAATTTTTCAACTTTTAAAAAGTTTTCTTACAATTGTTTGAAAAACTTGTAAAATTTGTAATTTTAAAGATATCGCTTTCGAAACTTTTTTTTCAAAAAAAAAACTAAAAAAAAAAAAAACTTTTACTAATATTGTTTTCCAAGAAATTGTTTTCAATTCGAATATTTAACTCTATACCTAATACGGCAATAGCAATATAATTTAGCAAAAGGTCGGTAGTTTATTATTTCATTTTTGAGACCTTTTTTGTGCACACAGGAATACTAAATGCACTTTTCCATATATTGGGTAAAAGCGAGATTTATTAGGACTTAGATATTAAAGGGATCAGTGTTTTAAATTTTCTAACGGTAGTATTTCGAAAACGGGAGCTGGTCGAATATTTCTGACTTCAGATTCAAGTTCAGCACACCAAAAACCTTTGGATAAGTAAAGCTCAGTCCCGGCAACAAAAAAAGTATAATTTTGTAAGCTAGTGTAATTAATTCCATCCTTTGTCAGAAATATTACTCCTCTTTAAAAAAAAAAATTTTAAATAAAACCACACAAATTTTTTTTTATACATAAATAATTATTTAATTTTTATACATTTTTGCACTATATCAAGAACTTATCAACTAATTCGATTTTAATCTCTCTCTCATCTAATACTAAACACGAGCCTCTCACAACCAAAACTCATATATCCGCATTCATTCTCTAACTCATTTTCTCTTTAATTTTTGTCTTTCCAATTATATATTGTATCGCAACATACATAAATATCACAACAACAGTGACTCCAAAAACTAATGTTGCAATAACATCCAACAAATAGAATTCATACCAAGCCAAATCAAGGCCAGCTGAACGAATGTGTGGGGCACCCTTATAACGGATGATATAATCTACCCAATACATGGCAGTTTCACGTGGGCATTCGGGACGATCTCTAAAAATTTGAGATGTTAGTTGGGCAGTTTTTTTAAATGATGGATTTTCTATAAGTTCCGTCAGAGCTTCTTTGAGTGTTTCTTTGGTAATGTCTTGGAAGATAAGAGTTTTAGCATAGCCAGCGTTAGTAGCTTTTTTCATGTTGAGGAACTGAAATTAATAAAAAGAGTCGGTTAGTAACTTCTATGGAGGATTTAAGAGGTCCTGAGAACTAACCTGATCACCATAGGCAGGAATTCCCAACATTGGAACTGCATGGTAGACACTTTCTTGAGTTCCAAAAAGTCCTCCATGTGTGATAAATACTTTGACATTTGGGTGAGCCAGAATATCAGTCTGTGGCATCCATTTCTTGATCATCACATTCTTTGGCAGGTTTGTAATTTTGTCATTTTCGAATTTCCAAAGGACTCTCTGTTTCATGCCTCTGAACACATCGAGAAACGCTGCAAGCTTCTCTGGGGGCATGTTTTGAGATTTAACTTGACTTCCTGCAGAAAAAATGTTTGAGGTTATTTTGTTACTCGGTTGACTTTAAGAAAGGTTATAAATTTACCTAAACTAAAGTAGATGGCGCCATGTGTGGCTCCATCCAAGAACTGTTTGATATCAGCTGGCAGGGGATTAGCTGGATAAATGTGCATACCACCGACTGGAATCATTCCCAACATTGATGGTCTTGGTTTTGTGAGTGGGACATAGCTGTTAAGTAACATCAGCGATACATTCTTTTCCATTTCAGAGACTTTTGGAATTTTTACTAAACAGAAAGATTAAACTTGTAAATTTCAAAGGCTTTAAGGAACTTTTAAAGAATCCTTACCTGGTAAATGTGATAGGTATTTCTTTACTAAAGCATCTTGCTTTGGGAAATATACAAACTCTCTGTACAAATCTGTGTATAGTGAGGCAACAGTATTCATCAATCTTTCCCAATAATTCATCTTATCATCGAATGGCAGGAATCCATGTGGAACATATGACCAAGGAGTCATAAGACCCATCATTTGACTCATATGATTCTCATAACCCAAAGTACTGGATGCTATCACAGGGATGTTATATTTATATCTCAAAGCTAGAAAAGCTTCTTGATAGAATTGTTCAACAATCAATAAATCATAAACATCGTGAGTTTCATTGCGATTGAATATTTCACGAACTTTTGGATGCTTTAAAGCATGTTCAGTTGTTTTTTCTCCAATAATTTCTAACAATTTTAAGAAATCAACCAATGAAAAGCTTGTAAAGTCTGCTTTTTCAACATAATTGAAGTGTTTTTTAACTAGAATTCAAAAATATAAATATTAGGAAAATTGGTAAGAAATAAAGTTTTGATGGAACTTACTATCAGGTTCATAGTTGTACACTGGATCAATTAGAACTTCAGTATAATTTTCTCCTAAATTCTTGTTCATTGAATTACTTGTAATAAATGTCACTTCATGACCTCTGTTAATAAGTTCTTTAATTAGAACATTGTGCATCATGTAATGGCTTTTGGCTTGAAATACAAAAGCTGCTAATATTCTCGCTGCATCTGTGTATGATACAACGAGGAGCGCCACGAAGGTTAAGGTTAGGATTTTTGGGGTGATCTGAAAGAAATAAGAAAAATAATTCATAAGCTATTCTTAACTATTTTTTAACAGATTTTTAAAACAAGAAAATATAATTTATGAAAGTCGTTAGGTAGGTAAAAATTGTAGATTGTAGAGCACCTACTCAGAAAGTGCACCTAGGGGTTTTAATACCATAAACTATCGTGGCCTAAATCATGTATGGAATAGTTAATCCAAATGCGTTTTTCTCGAAACGGTGTTTTCAAAGCCGATGACGAAAATTTCTCTGAAACATCTATACCGATCGGCTTGTAATTTTCACACCATCTATCTGGTCGCTAGCTCAGGCTCTAAGAAACTTTCATTAATTTACTTGGAATAGAATGTGCGTTAACCAAACTTAGCGCAGAAATGTTGGTAATGTTGGTAGATCTTCAAAATTCAAATTATTAGGAAGAGTCTAAAACTTTTTTTAGTGAAATAGCGGTCAAGGGAAGATTTAGACCAAAATTCTAAACCTGACTCAAAAATTGCATTTGCATTCTTTGGAAGTATAAGTTTACAATTTCAAAAAAAGACCCTACTAACAATTTTGCTTCTATAATGCTTTACAGAAGCAACAATTGCATCTGTAAAGCCTTATAGAACCAAAATTGTTTGTCGGGGAGTTAACAAGTTCCTTACAAAAATATGCTCGGAGATTTCAATCTTAACCCTCTGTCGGCACACCACGCGTGCGAATTCTGCGGGACAAAAATAAAAAATTACAATTTTTCAAAAAAATGATCACAAAAAAGTGTCTTTATAAGGGTAAACATATTTTTTTTTTCGAAATTGTGAATACAATATTCGAATTCCTCGGAAAATTCTACATAGATTTCATGAATGATTCTCTATAAAATATTGAGACCGAAAAAAGTTCTAGCGACAAGAAAACCAAATTCGCACCCTTGTGCCTATCACGTCACATAAAAGAGGTGTGCATACAGAAGGTTAATAATGGAATGGAGCCAATAAACCTCAAGCAGAAATGATTGGACATTTGTTTAGACTATAATTTGACAGACAATCTTCACCATATCGGGTTTCTGTAGGTTATGACGTCTTAAAAAAGAGATTCATTAAAAAATTAAATGAATCCCTAGAGTTTTAACAATTGCGAGCGGCTAAATAAAGTAGAACTATGGTGTTCCATGTACAGATTTGCATTTTGATCAAACAGATAGAACATGTCATAAGAACAACAGAAATATTAGCTGCAACTTATCAAAATTTGAAGAAATTTTATTAATTTAATTAAATTTAAAATATTAAGCTGGAATGTTAAGTTTCATGGAAAAGTTTTTTAGGTGCGTTTCAAAGTTCAAAAAGAGTTATGGAGAGTTAAAACACTAAGAAAAAGATGTTATGAGATGATCAGACCACATATATAAAACTGAAGGAAATAATTTAATCGAAGGATTCAAATAACACTGCTAGGCTAAATTGTAGAAGAATCAGCAGTTTTAACATTGATAGCTTAAAATTAGCTTAAAATAGAATAATTGTTACTAACTTTCTTTGCACGGGATCCTTTCAAGGTATAAGGTGCCAAAAAGGTTAAACAAAGCTGCTTTAAAATGACGGTAATGTGAAAAGCTTTTGTTTTCGAAAATGAAAATAATTTTTGCTAGTGAAATAAAATCTTATTAAATGTTGTCGCTGCGAGTAGCTTTTGATACAAAAGAAAATATTATGCTCTGTTGTACGAAAAATTTGGTCTTGACATAGGAATGCCAATAAATTAATATACCACCTTATTACCTTAAAAAGATCACAGAAATTTATCTGCTAAAATTCGCTTAAATTAACAAAACCAATAAGGTATATGTAATTTTTACTAAACTTCTAGTAACGATTCTAAAATTTACTTATCTTGAATCTTTTTTTACTGTCAAAATATTAATTTTTGTTAACAAATTTAAACAATTGTAAAAGTTCCTTAAAAAAGATTAATTACAGCTGGAAACAATATGGGAAACAAAAGTAATAAAAACAAATCTGACTCATATAATGCGAATTCTAGAGAAAAAAAAAAAAATTAGAACTCGACCAGACAGAGTTGATTGTTCTTCAAACGTCAGCAAATAATTATGGATTTTTTTTATGGTTTCTTATCAATTAATTAAACAAACAAACCACTTGGCGATAGAGACACACTTTGATTTGAAGAAATGATAGTACAACCCCCTTGATTTTATTCCTAATTAAGTCTAAATTCTATTGGAATTTTTTTCTTAAATTGCATAAAACCAATATGAGACTATTAAATCAAATATATTGGCGTCGCTATGCTAAATGATCTTAGACCTTTTCGATTATTATAAAAAAAAAAAAAATATAAAATAAATTATAGAAAAATGCGTATTATGAATTATTCTCAAGACGACACTTCCATATTTTTTTTATCAATAATATATTCATTCAATTGAAGAGGACCTTTGATCTGATTGCAAAGTAGAGATGTAGATTAAAATTCTATAACATCTGGCAAAATGCAAACGCATTTATATAGTTTGAGCCTGTTGTACCCATTTAATAAATCATCATCTGGGCTGATTGTCATTAATCAGACAGTGCGGCGAGTCTTTTTGTTTCTATTTTTCTGTTGTATTTTTGCAATATTTCTAGAAAAAAAAAAGTCTCCTTTTCTTTTAAAAGAGTGATAAGCCCGCAATTTAATAGGCTATGCTTGAAGAACTATTTTATAATTGGTGCTAAGGAAATCGTTAACCCTATAACACTTTTAAGCCCTATAAATATCAGCGTCATATAAATGTTGCTAAATATAAAAACAATTATAATTCGCATTAAAAGATAAGTAGTTAATAACTTCGTAAATTATGATTTTTGATTTTTAGCAACTACGCAATTTCATTTAAGTTCTGTCTACAAACTTTGATAAGCATCATACAATAAATTTATCTTTTGTTTAGTGTTTTAATTGGACTTTTGATGAGATATTTTTAGGTAATCTTTTTTTAGTTTTTTTTTTTTTTTTTCTGAAGTAGAATTAAAGTTCAATATTTTTATCAAGTACCAAAATCCGGTCAAGATAAAAAAAAATAAGAGGCGCCTCGTTATCTAACTATAGCTATTTTTAAAATACAACGCACCATTAAGATTTTCTATCTACAAGGGTTATGATCTTGTGATCTTTCAACAAGAAGTTATGATTATCATCTTTGTATAGTCCTTTTATTTTTCTACAGTTGGACAATCCCAAAGCAAAGGATAGGACAGATGGTTAGTTGTTACAACCTTTATCTCGTTGAAGAATATCAGTTTATTCTCTTGAAACTTGGAGGGTTTTAAGGGCTCATCATTTAGTTAATCTCTTAGAAGTTTCAAAAAAAATAACTAATCAAATGCAGAAAAATAATACAAGAACAAATTAAACAAGGACAAACACGGTAACCGAGAAGACAAGAACGATTTTGTAATTTAAGATTTTTGTTATTTTAAGTTTAAAATTCTAAACGAAACATCAGAATATGAGTTTGCATTTTTGTATATCTATACTGCCAAGTAGTTTGAAAAATCATTATAAGGCTGATGACAAATACAAAGTTGTGGGGGAAAAATTATAAAAGATGGTAAAGATGGACGGTAAGTAAATGGTAACGGAGAGGACAAGTAAAATAATGCTGCCATTTTTTAAAATATATCTAAAAATTAATTCGTTTGACGTTTGTTTATAGCAGTTTTTGACTTAGTAAATAATAGTTTTGGATGATACCCTAGATTGAAAATTGATTTTTTTAGGCCCAAAAATATAGGTACTTATCACACTTTTTTTCAAAAACAGCTCTAACGATTTTGATTTAAACTTTTGTGAGTAATTTAACAAAACAGCTGTGATAAAAAAAATTATTTTTTAGACCGTTATGAACGGTACCGAATTTTTTACTAACGGTAGTTTTAATACTTAAATTCAAAAAAGTATTTTATTGGATTTTTAAGATATGTAAGTTTCCACTTTTTTTTTTTTTTGAAAAATCAATTTTTTGAAAGCGGGTTGATGAATTTATTCGAAATTTCGCACTTTTGTGCTGAATTTTTCCTTAAAAATTGTATAGAATTTTTGTTTTTTTGAAGAATGTAATATCATTTTTATATAAAGAATTAGGTTTTTTTAACGGCTCTAACGATTTTCAACTTTCTTTTTCTATAAATTCATTTTTATACAAGAAATGAAATGGCGTAGGTATTTCGGCTGTACAAATGTTTGTTGTTGTTTTTTTATACATATTAGTACCTAATGAAATTCCTAAAAAAAATCAAAATATAACACCGGCACACAAAATAAAAAAAGTGTCATGGACCAGAAACCGGACCTATGTTTCTATATGTTTTTGGGCACGCTGAATCCGAATTTCAAGTCCGTTTGGCCCTGTCACCCTCCAGTTATGAGTAAAATGCAAAAAACTAAAAAAAGGAAGTTTTTTGCCTATTTTGGGGTATTTTTTACATTTTTCTCAAAACTGGAGGGTGACCGGGCAAAACGGACTTGAAATTCGGATTCAGCGGGTCCAAAAACATATAGAAATATAGGTCTGGTTCCTGGTACATACAACTTTTTTTTTGGTGTGCTGGCACTTTCGCGACATGTCGCTTTCATCCCCGGCACACAAAAAAAAAAAGTTTCATGAACCAGGAACCAGACTATATGTTTTTGGACTCGCTGAATTCGAATTTCAAGTCCGTTTTGCCCGAACACCGTTCAGTTTTGAGAAAAATGCAAAAAACTCCATAAAAGTCATACAAATTCAAACGAAATGCAGTCACAGCTCAAAACTGGAGGGTTACAGGGCCAAACGGACTTGAAATTCGGATTCAGCGTGTCCTAAAACATATAGAAAGATAGGTCTGGTTCCTGGTACATGACACTTTTTTTTTTTGTGTGCCGGTGTAATTTTTGCCTCTTTTCTTATAATTCAGCTTTCGTGCTATATTAAGTTTAAGATTTTGAGCGTTTTTTTTTTTATTTATCAGCACTGCGAAAACCTTCGAAATGTGTATAGATCAAGAGAAAGAAAAGCATTAATACTTCCGTTTGCCAATACAAGCCGATACCACGATAAATTTGCAATTTTCAAAAAAAAGTACACATACGCCCGAGTGATCACAACACTTTACTTTGTAAAACACAAAAAACAAGGGATATTTTTAAATTCTAAATGAAATCAAATTACTGCAAGAGTTCATTAAACTTAATAAAACAAAATCCTTGTTGCCTAGTGATTTCGTGCTGAACACCTTTTGTCATATTAGGATCATTTAATTTATGACATGACCACTTGAATTTGGTCGAAACGAAAGCAAAAAATACCCATAAATCTCACATTAAAATAATTGAACGAAAAACGACGTAGATTTTTTTACTTTTATAGCTATAAATTATAGAGTAGATAATTTGTATCTAGTATCTGACTAGTATCGAAAATTATTTTAATTACATTAAATGTAGATTAAAATTTTTAAGTCCCCATGTTGTTTTGTTGTGATAACATAATTAATAACAAATAACATAATCTGAAGAATCTCAAAAAATTCGCACATGCAAGCAATCGCTACCAAATTATTGGAAATTTGGGCGTTTTTTTTTGTCGAAATGATAACAAAAGGATTTGATTGTCTTGATTTCGTCATTTCTTAACAAAAAAAACTTGTTGATTATAATACAAATATTGGTACCCATAACACAAAAAAGAATGCTCTTTGTTTCTATGTGATTTAACTTTATCATTTTTCAAAATAAATACAAAAAACCTGTACAATATGCTTGCATTTTGTTTTCACTCTGGCAACTCTATTTTGTTGCAAAAAAAATCCCATAAGATAATTGAAATAAGTTCAAGCCCTTAACATATATTATATCATCATTCTAAAAAAAAACCAATCACACGTAACAAAATGTATATTGAATTTCCATTTACTATGTAAATTCCAATAAATCAGATTAACAATATTCCTTCATTTAAACAAATCGTATCGTAATTGCAAATCAAATAACAATAAAAAACCAGAGCAAATCTAGATGTTTCTACATAAATCTTGCTCTTTTATAGAACTCTTCTTATCTGTTAAGAGAATAAAGTTATAATTGATTACAATTTGTGTCATCTCGATTTCGCATATATACAAAATATTTTATTGCGCTTCATTAAATCAACAATAACTAACTAAAACTGTAGCTTTTTTTTCCTATCCAAAGTTAAACATCTGTGAAGCAAAAGTCGACATCTGTTGACATTTCCTAGGTACTCAAAAAAAAAAAAAAAAAAAGTAATCACAATCTGTGTTTGAAGTGATAATCACTTATCAACAGATGAAAGTAAAAGTAAATATCTTTTTTTTTTTTCTATAATGCATTCATGGCCTAACAACAAGACACAGCTTTTTTATCAGACACAATGTCAACAAAATAATATCACTCTTATATCACAAAAATATCACAACAAGCATAAAAGTGTTAACCGTTATATTCCATTAAAGTTTAAATACAATAAAAATCATTAAGTTTATCGGGTATAGTTTAAGCTTATTGCAAATAATGTAATAAGTACCATAAAATATAGTACCTATAACATCTTTAAAATTATTGTGCAAACAAGTGTGTCATTTTTGTATCACACAAGTGGTAATCTGAATCACTAATCGAGTAATTGTAATAAGGTTGAATTAGTATTTGGCTAACAGAGTGTGAGACACAATTAAATATTATGGTTCATTTTTTCGCATGCCTATTGTGCATGCTTTTTGCGGATGTTCTTATATTATTACTTTTTTTTTGTGATAACAAAAGAACATATAGATATTTTTATTTGATGAAGAAATAAAATATCACTTGGCTAGATAATGATTCCAGACCTGTGTGTAGGTACACAACACGCTTCTTTTTTCGCAATATTTTTTTTGTTGCCAGTTAGTTAAATTAGGATTGGAATAATCTAAGATAGGGTAAATGGTTTTTTGTTGGCTTTTTGTGCAAATCAGAAAATTGAATTCAAAACAGTAAAGAAAAGTATAGATAAATTACGAGAGGACTCTTAATCTTTGAATTAACTTTGGTATACCACAAGGGACCGTCATTGGACCCTTAATTTTTATAAAATTTTGAGATCTATTCATTTAAATCGTGAGGATGAACTAACTCCGACCAAAATGGGATTTATTAATTTTTAATCAACTAAGGCCCTCCAGAAAATATAATAAGCTCCAAAATGAAAATTATCTAAGCCTTTATTGTGGACCAGGTCATTCAACCAACTTTTTTCGATTGCATGTTAATTTCCAATTGAGCGACAAATTTTTCAAGATTATTTACCTAAAAATATACAATAAAATTTATACAGAGTAAATTTTGATATTCAAGAGGAATAAAATATTTGAAACTCTTGATATTGGGTCTTAATTAAGCTATTTTTCAAAATTATGGAATGCGTCACTTGTTCCAAAATTTGAATTAGAGAGAAAGAGCTGGATATATTAAAAATTTATCTAGAATATGATTAAGAAAAACTGGTTTTATGACAAATACCTTTATTTTCGGTCTTACCAAAAATTAAGTTAAAGGTTGAAGGTAGTTTTTTAAGTAAAAAAAAGCAAAGACAATATTTAAAAATTAAAAACAAAATTTTTTGGAACTTCTTGAAACAACAATATAACTGGAAATGACAAATCAATATTACATCAGAATATCAGACAGAATAAAACGTATTCACTTTTAGTAAAAAATTTTCACATTTTCTTTCTTATGTGCATTTTTTTTTTTAAATGCATATTTGAGTTAAAAACTTAATTTTATTATTCTTAAACATATCAAAAATATATTAGATTTTTAAACGTACCATTTTGTGTAATATGGCTTTTTTGTTTTTTCTTTCTTTTCTCACAAAAATTTTAATTAAAACACAATTGATATATTGAAAATATTTAAAAATCAATTAAACCAAACGAACATAATTCAGCGATTATGAACGGTCTTAGCCTTGCGATGAGTTAATTAGCACTGACCAATTGTTCTTCTAAAACGTAACACTATGGCTTTATCAGATAAAAAAAGAAAATATATTAACTGAACCTGTATGAACTAAATTCGCACAATTATTATTTTTTTCTAAGAAAAAAACAATACAGTAAAGCTACAATAATATTTTTTATGTTATTTTTTTCTAAGATTGTTTACTTAAATTTTTTTCCAAATGTTAAATACAATAAAAATATTTTTATATATTTATATTTACTCCTGAGTCTAACATTTTATTTATCTTTAAACAAATTTAAGCAAATATTTTTTTGAATTTTCAGATGCGCTAAGGCAATAAAATGGATTTCAACTAAAATTTGGATGTTTTTGTTCAGAAATATTGTGAAATAAAAACTCTATAACGAGTTGCGAAAAAAGTGACTTTTTATTGTCTGTCACGTCCCTTACTTTGGCGGACACTTTGTGGCGGAACAAAAAAAAAATGTATCTCATTAATTGTAGCTAATTAAATGCTAATTTGTTGCGCAAACCAAAAATTTGTAGATCGCATAGTTTTTGAGTTATTGAGTTTTCCGCTAAAATAAGTCTGAAGTTAGCGGACAAAATCTGAAATGATTAAAATTAATGAATTTAGTTCACCTCCAAATTTGTAGCTTTTTAAATGCTTTTAAATTACATAAACTTGGTTCTTCTAGCTTGAACAGTTTTTTTGTTATTCAAAATTCCGCTAAAATAAGACTGAAGTTAGCGCACGAAAGTAGGAAAATTAATATTTTTTTAATGCCCAAAATTGTAGCTAATTGAATTAATTAATTAATTAATTTTGTAGCTTCACCCAGTCATTTTTTATTTAAACTTAAAGTTTCAGAAGTGCACTTCCGGTTTGATGAGGCCAGTGGAGACTTTTTTAAAAAATCACAACCTCGATTTTGTAGCTCGATTAGTTTTTTTGTTATTCAATATTCCGCTAAAATAAGACTCAATTTTATATGTAACGGTCAAAATTTTCAAAAAAGTTGAATTTTCAATTTTTTTTCTTTTCAAGAAATTGTAGCTTTGCAAAACAAAATTTGTTGCGCAAAAATTAATTTTGTAGCTCCTCTCAGTCATTTTCTATTTCAATTTGAAGTTTAAAAAGTGCACTTCCTGTTCGCTGTACCAATGCACGAAAATTTAAAAAAGTCTTTAGAGATTCATGTAAAAAAATCTTTTTAGAGATTCAAGTAAAAAAATCTTTTTTCGTGAAAAGATGAAACTTATCTTCACCTATATTTTGTATCAAAAATCGCAATAGCCTTTTTCAAGAAAATTAAACTTTTTCAAAATTGGTACAAGTATGACCTTATACCTGTCATACTTGTACCAATTTTGAAAAAGTTTAATTTTCTTAAGCCGCTTTGTGTTGGAGAGTTTTCTGTTTTTTTTTTTTTAATTCAGAACTCTCCAAGGTTATTTAAAAAAGCTTATATCTTAAGTTCTATTGATGACAATGTCAAGATTGATTTCTTCAGGTCTAGGGAAAATGGCAGAGCATCAGGCGTTATTTTTAGAATGTGTTTTTGTGTTAATTCAATGTTCAATAAGAAATTGGAGATGAGTAAAAATGTTATTCCATTCATCAAATTAAATTTTTTTTTAGCAGCACAAAAAAAAATTAAAAAAAAAGAGTGTGTGTACACATGTACACGCGACTGAAGTTATACTTCTCATTCAGTATATGTAAATGAATTTCATTTGATATTTTTAATTTCTATTATTAAATTAATTAATCCACACATCGTTTTTTTACATTTTTATCAAGTGAACAATAAATTAATTCTTTCATCCTCCTTGCGTCCATGTAGTTTTCAATTTATTCTGTGAAATTTACACATGTTGTGCGGTTCAGAACGTACGGTATACGCTTGACGAAACTAAATGAATTGAGCATAAAATGTGCGATATGGTTATTTTATGAGAATTGTGTGTGCTTCAGCACTAGTAGTAGCAATATGGAACTTGCAGAGTTGCTACAAAGCTCAAAAGTAAATGAGCTCAGCTCACAGCTCAGCTCAAATTTTGAGCTAGCTGACTTTTGAGCTATGTACCATAGCTCAGCTCAATGAGCTGAGCTGAAAGTCAGCTGAGCTGATGGTTGAGCTGAGCTGTTGGGTGAGCTAAAGTAAAGTGAGCTGAGCTGTGATGGGTGAGAGGATACATTGATTTTTATTTGGAAAGTATAATGAAATATGAAGATATTTTAAACTTTTATAAAACACCATAGCTCAAGATGTTTGGTTCTAGTTATTAATGGAATTATTTTAACACATGGATATTTTTATAAATAAAACAGATAATTTTTCGTGATCTTTCTCTTGGTTTTTTTAACCCTAGAAAGATAATCATAATATACGTCTCAGAGACGTATGATTCTAAAAAAGATTTTTGGTCTTATGTTAACACTTTTTGTCATATTTATTTAACTCATTACTTAGATTATTTTAAAGAAGTGATATAATAAATCAAATCAATTTAACAAAAGCCCAGAAATTTGAATTGAATTAGATAAAACAGTTCTTTACACGCCATACGTCTTACAGACGTAGATTATCTTTCTAGGGTTAATAGTAAATATATTTCTATTTTTTTAGTAAAATATTTCTTTTTTAATCATAAAAAAAATCAGGTACAATCCGGTTTTACGACTTTTTTCAAAATTCCGAGAAAATCGCGTTTGAAAGTTGGGGTAAATTTTTTTTTCGAAAAATCCCCGAATCTTTGAACGCTCCTGGAAGCTAAACCGCTTGAGAGCAATTTTTGGGAGTGGTGCCAAATGATAGCTTGTGTCATGGGCCTACGCTTTGCACATTATCAGATTTTTAAAAAATCGCCTTCCATGTTAAACCGCCACATCATGCCTTTTTTTTCAGAATCGGGCTTAACTTTTTTTTCACCTTTAAGTTCTCCTGGTTTGAGAACGCGTGTACCTACAGGGATGGAAGTTGTACCCAAATGTAGGTTAGAGTCCCCGCTACCTTTTGGCATCAAAAAATTTTTTTTCATTTTTTTCAAAATTCCGAGATATAGGCGTTGGAAGTTGGGGCGCTCACTTTCAGCTCAGCTCACTTTCAGCTCAGCTCAAATGAGCTAAGCTATGGTACCTAGCTCAAATTTGAGCTGAGCTGAAATGTTAGCTTTTTGCAACCCTGGCAACTTGCCACATGCAACTTGCCACATGCAACTTGCCACATACAACTTGCCACATACAACTTGCCACATGAAACATGTAACTTGCTACGTGTTGTGTGTTTTATGTTTGCCGTACTGTGGCGTACTGCATTTTTAAATACTAAAGTACTGCGTACTCTAAAGGTGAAACGACAGCCCTGCTACCCAGGGTGATCGCGTCATAATCCCTTTGACATTCTTGTCAAAAAGTAAATTTTCATACCCACCCTCCCATAAGAAGTATAACTTCAAAAAAAAATCTTACATTTTTAAATCTTGCTTAATAGTGTACAGCCATTTGTGAAGACAAATTAGAACATAACACAATATTTTGTGTTATAAAAATAACAAAATATACTTGCATATAAAAGGTACATGCACCTACTTTTTTCGGAATTAAGTTTTCGTTATTTTTGTAGAAATAAGAACAAATTTAAAAAACATCGAAATAAGCAATTGGTTTGAATTATCTCATCTATCTCATCTCTTAGATAACTTATTTTTGTTTGGGAAAACCCTATTTTTTGATTTTTTTTTTTATAGAAGTCTTAAAAAAAAAACTCTTATCAAAAATATGTGCATACCTACCTTCTCCAAATATATAAATATTCTTATACAAAAATGTTAGAATTTCTAGAAAAATTCTATAATTTTCTTTAAAAAAAAATTTCATTATTGCGTTTACACCTTTAATTTGAGTGTGTAACCTAATTAAACTGTTGCGTTTAATTTTGTTCTGAATTTTGTACAAATCAATCTAAAAATTCATTTTTTTTTCATAAATTTTTATACACGAAAAAAAAGGTTCACTTAAAATAAGATGATGCCGACCTTAAATCCCACCCTCTTAAAACTATATGATTTTCGCTTTAAAGAAGTAGACTCCACTTTAATTCTGTTAATTTTTAAGGTGAACTTCATTTCATTTCAATGTGAATTTTCATCTTAAAAACCGACTGAAAATAAAAAAATTGTAAATTATAGTTACACTAGTTAAAATTTTTCCACATAAAAATAAGATTATTTGCCTATTAAATTAAGTCGAATATTTTTTTAAATTTGCGCACTCAAGAAATAAAGAAGATTTGCCCACTTAATTTAAGACGGAAGTCATCTTGGCAAAAACCCATGCAGAAATCCGCTTAATTTAATGTGGAATCCGCTTGTTTTTAGGTGTTTTTTTTTCTCCGTGTATTAAGAGAGAAATTGATTTTTTTTTGGTTTTTGCAAAAAGTATCAAATAATATTAAATTGGGTTTCATCAGATTCAGCTAGCACTAAAAACAGGATTATTATTATTATAGCGATGCTTAAAAAGTGCATTAAACCCAATACCCTACTATTGGACCTGCTATAGATCATAATGTCACAAAGTCTCAAGACGCATATATTAGAATTTACGGTCGCTCTTAAAAACGCAACAAAGTGGTACAAATTTAGATAAGAAATTTGAATTTTCATTATCAAAATTTCATTCAATAAAATTCAAGGCTCATCAAAAATTGCTAAAAAATAATACCTAAGGTCAATATCAATGACGTTAAATTATACCGTTGATTAGGTATACCTAAGCCAGATGAAGTCCGCAGTGCACGAGGCTGAGTTATGATTAAGCATATAATTTTATGTTTTAAAATTTCTAATCATTTTTTTTTTTGTACAGTGAAATGTGATGAAAGTCTAGAACCATATTTCTTCTAAAAGAGATTCAGATTCAGATTCATAAAATTCTTCAAACATCTGTAGAATATAAGGAAAATGAAAAAAAAAAAATAATGAATTTCGCAAATTAAATGCGAATTAGCGATAAGAAGAGGTATTGTCTTTTTACTACAAAATTAACTTTGATATACATCAGTTGGTTTTGTACTTTGAACTAAAAGCCACAAAATATTATTTTCTAGCTTGGTAACTCATCATCAAAGATAATTGCAAGGCAAATATACTTAAATCATGATAAAATAAGTAAGATCTGGAGAAAAGAGGATTTAAGTCCGACATTTGATGATGTGCTGTTTTTTTTTTTATTATGAAGTTTGTTTTAGCTTTTGAAACTAATGTTAAGGTTTTTGCCTTTTTATACACCTTTGATGGCAGCTATCGTATTAGGTATAATTATAGAACCAAGTTGGAGATAATCTTTCGATGGCATCACTGGTATTTATATTCAATGAATTCCAAAACAAATTATATCTTTAAGTGTTTGCTGATTTGGTTGTATAAGCATGCCGATATTAATTGCACATATTCGCTACTCAGAGTTGGTTAGAATATGGTAATAAAATAAATCTAATTATGTATAGATTCTGTTCATTTTGGGTACCTACGTTTTCAATGATTTTTTACTTGGTCTATAGTACGGTGACCGTATTTCTAGGACCGAGATCCGAGACAGATTAAAAATTTGTGGAATCGTTTTGAAAATGCCAATTCTTAAAAAAAAAATGAGATTTGATTTTTCCTAACATTGATATCAAGATTTCTTTAACGATTTTATGGCATTATTTTTTGTTGAAATCGTTTAATCGTAAACGAGGAAGTCAGAAATCAAGAAAACAGGCTTATAACTGTTTAAACTGTTAATTTCTAAAAAAAGAGCTGTTTTTTAAAGGCTTTAATTTAATTTTAAATGATTTTGAAATTGTGTAATCTTTAATTCAACTTTAAGCTTGTTCTTAAAATAAATGAAATTAAGCTGATTTTGTTACTCTGCCACATGTTCATTATTCGAAAAAAAAACTTTTTCTGTTGTAGATTGTCAACCTGACAAACACAAGCTGGAACTGAATAATTGAAGAAAAAT
Organism: Episyrphus balteatus; assembly: GCF_945859705.1. Classification (NCBI taxonomy): domain Eukaryota; kingdom Metazoa; phylum Arthropoda; class Insecta; order Diptera; family Syrphidae; genus Episyrphus; species Episyrphus balteatus. Next base: position 149,521,120 of record NC_079134.1, on the reverse strand, counting down.
TTTAAAAACTTTTATTTCAAATCCATTGTTTTCTTGTTTTCCGTACAAAGTATTTAAAATTTTGATTAAAAAAACCAGAGAAATACGGGACAATCACGAGACAAATTACAAAATACGGGACAATTATACGTCCCGAGTTTCTTCAAAAATAATTTGAGGTTTTAATCAAAACCAACATTACGATGATGGAGAACTCCAAAAAAGTGGGTCTCGCAATTCCGTCAGTGCTTCAGTGCGTCCATCTGTAAACATTTCCACAGCCTAAACAGGTGAACGGATTTTCTTCAAATTTGTTACAGATGATTTTTATGGAATTCTGAAAGTAGTTTTTTGTTTTGTTTTTAAAGTGAAAACTTCTTTAGTATCGTAGTGATTTGAAACAAGATGAAACGAAAAAGCGACACGAAAAGTCAATTGATTATAACTTTTTTGTTTTAATAGATAGATGAATGGTAATGGTAGATAGGTAATTAAATAAACTGTAATTATGCAAAATTTAATTTAATTTAATATTCAAAATCCTGAGATAACGGTAAAAAGATGTTCTTTTTCCCATTTACGTTTTATCTTTTGATCTTGGGCACATGACAGTTTGATTAAAGTTTAATACCCATCCTGATAATATTAACTTTCATTTGATATATCACACATAACTTTACGTGATCTACAAGTTTAAAAATCTTAAATTTAAAAACATGAAAATACCTCAAAACACGTGTGGAGATCTGTTGCCGATGACCAGCCACCAGTGTAGGATGTACCGTAATCTCAGTTTTAAATTTCGAGATGGTTGGCTTTACAAAATTCTTACTTTTTTTGTAGGCATCATAGAAACATGATTGAAAAGTCATATAAAAGGTGAAATAATAAGCTTTCAGATGATATAAAATTTATGATTATTTTATTTATTAGGGTGTCATATAAAAGATAAGGATTTAAAGGCGATGAAATAAAAAAAAGGTAATTTTTTTCGATTTTTTATTTTTTGCAAGAAAAATAATTTTTAAGATTTCACTTCTAGCACGTGTGAATTGCTTACATGATTTTTTTTTTTATATCTCACTTAGATAGTGTACTTCCCATACAAATTTGTCAAGCTATACCAAATATCTCATAAACGGCTCTAACGATTTTGATTAATCGCAATAATGAAAGCAATTGCAATGAAACTGCATTTTTAGTTTTTCTCAAAAAAGTCAAATAACAATACATTCTTTTTTTTCATTTAACAAAATTTTGTACTAAATGTCGGCTCTTTCCCAACATCAACAAAATTTCTTTAAAATTTATATTAAGGTAGCTCTTTTAAAATCTAGAAGTAAACTACTACAAAAGTGTTTTGAACTGCAAGAGCAAGTACGTGCGACCCAGTCTTGCATTTTTTTTTTTTTTTTTTGTCAAAGTTTGTGTATAACAATTATAAGAGCAAGGAAGTACTATTCAGTAGTGGATTTTAAGTACTTATCTAATATCCTTGCCTTTGAAATCAGGAACAAGAAACTAAGCTTTTGATTTTATAAAGAAAAAGTGATACATTTGTATAAAAAAGATTTATCTGCACTTTGTTAGAATACATAATTTTAGATAAAGAATTGTATGGATCTACCATCGGATATATACTGTTTGATTAAATTCTTTTTTTAACGAATCTAAAACTCAAACCTTAGGTTCTTATACTGCAAGTTTAAATGTCAATCTTATCAAGGTAAATTATTATCACTGTTCATTCATTTCATGAAAACATTTTTGATCCCAATATCTTTTCTCATTTTATCGGTTCCTTTAATAAACTTTGATCTCTATAACACCAGAAGTTGTATCACTCTTTTAAAACACTGCTTACACTTGACAACAGTTTTGTGGTTGCTTATTTTTCGGAAACTAAGAAGATTGTATTAATTTGATGTATCATTTATTGATCTAATAGGTACATAAATAAGATAACAATCTACGTGAAAAATTTGAACACTTGAAGTTAATTCCTTACTTTCACGTTTTATCTTTATGATCGTATATCGGCGTCATCACGTGTCAAATGTTCACGTTTAAGTTTCCAAATAATTGTTGACTACCACTAGTTTATCTCTCTCTACATCTCCCGGTCTTATAAAAAACTATTTATAAAGCGAACTTTTTTAAAGTCCACATTTTTTTTTTTTAAATTCCTTTAATATTAGAAAATCAATACTATTTGCAAAAAACAAAGAAAACTATAAATAGAATAATTGGAATTGGCAAATATTAATCACAGTCTCAATCGTTAATTGTTGGTGTTGTTAGCATTTGTAGATAAATCTAATCTTCTTAAAAATATTAATTTGGCATAAACTACAAACTAGTTAGATAATTCTTATAAGTTTTTTTTTTTGTTTTTTTTTCTTCATAAACTAATTGTTGTTATAATTTTAATTAAAATATTATACTAATTTGATTTTGATAGAGAAAACCAAGTTATTAATTAAGACACATGCTAAGGCTAGACACATTAATGATAATAATATAGTTCTTTTTCTTGATTCATTTATTTAACTAAAATTATTACTGAACTTTGAGCTTATTCACTCGAACTTTTTCTTAATAAACGTGCCCACGTCCAAGATAAATAAAATGCGTGCCTTCTTTCGATTATAGCTTATTTTTGATTTGGTAGGTGATTTGATCATTGGAATAACCCGCAGTTCTTTATGTTATAGAACATCTACCTACTGAGATATCTGGTAATGCATCCTGTATGATATTTTTTTTTTTTTTTTTTTTGAATTTTTAACCCTCTACTGCATGAATTAATATTAGCGGACGAAAAAATTAAAAAATGCTTTACATGGGTTCTTTGGTTGTTTCAAAACGGTTTTCATTAGAAAAATTTGTTTAAATTAATTTGTTTAAAAAATTTGTTTATAAGCCAAATTTGGCTTCGTATGCATTAAGGGGTAAGAAATTTTACTAATTCTATTTATTTAGATTATGTAAAGAATAAAATTAAAAATATCAAGAGATAAATATTTATCATTTAAAAACAAAATAAAGTAAAATAAATACATTGCATTACAAAAGGTTAAGAATTAATTCAAATTTGGCTCATTTTAAGCCATGGAACCGAGAAAAGCAATTTGTTTTTTCCGTTATATATATTTTTTCTGGTTCACACTCTTTCCATTGTCAAAGTAAGTCTTGCTCCAACATTTTCACCTACTCCCAGATCTTAAAAAAACTTAAAAGTAATAAAATGATTGAGAAATATTATAGGTGAGCCTCCGTCCCCCTTAATTTTTTGTGGTTACGCCCTTGGAAATGGGGTTAACATAAAAAAATATCTCTAAAAGCGAAGGGGCTCCATTTCTGAAGTAAAACATAGCTTCCAAGCAAAATAAAATGTAAAGGAACAAAATTTTTCAACAAAAAAATTTAACAAATTGTGCATACGAAGCCAAATATGGCTTCCGTACTTTTTGCCCTCCCAAGACCAGGCCAATAATTTTTTTTCAATAAAAATTGGTTCATAGCATACGTAATAAGACAATCGATCAAAAATAAATTTTTAATTCCACTTTTCTTTCCAAACAAACGCAGTAATTAACACTTAAAGTATGAATATATTCTACACTTTCGATTTCAATGCACACGACTGATCGACTCACCTGTGATCATAAAATACACCTTTATTTTGTGTCGGACACACGAAAAAACTATCTCTATGGGTTCTCAGAAACACAAAGAAGAGGATTGTATTTAATCTTTACCATTTTTTTGTGACAGAGAAGAGAAAAGTGCATACAAACAGACAAAACCATATTTGGCTTCGTATGCAGTAGAGGGTTAAGCATTTGAAAAGTGACCTAGAGAGTTTAATACAAAATGTATAAAATTAATAAAAAGGTGCGGTTATTGGTGCGGTTTTACGAGTCCCGGAAATCTTTTTTATTATTTTTTTTTTCCATTAGTTTAGTGACATTTTTTTAAACACTTAGCATATTTTCCCCCGAATCCCTTAGATTAGACTCAGCATTTTGCATGAATTTATTTACGTCTATATTTTGTTAAAATGAAATTTGCCAGGGCAGGTAACTTAATTGACAAATCAAAAAGTTTGTGGGTCACTGCGGCGTATACGTAATATTTTACTTTCTCTAAACAAGAACACAACTGATATAAAAATTACAAATAAGTAATGTTATACAATGTAATGTTATGTTTTTATATTCGATGCTTGTCATTTTCTATCTTGTTAAATCTTTTCAAAGTACTTTTCTCAAGCCGGAACTGACCAAAAATACATAGAAATCCGTCAGTTCGAGCTCATAAACTTTGTCAAAAAAGCAGCTCCATACGCAACGTGCCAAAATACGAGTAAAAATAGAAATTGAATTTTTAAAGAAAAATATAAAAAAAGTATGTAAAAAATTTTTAAAAATTTCTTATGTTTAAAAATTGAATGAGAAAATAATAATGAATTTTTTGAAATGCATCTTAAAGTTTTTTCTCAAAATCTTCTGTTTAGGCAAATATTTAGCAAGTCTAAAAATGGAGAAAGCATGATAAGCAATTTCTCTATAAGCCCATATAAACACTTTTGCTAAATATTTGCCTAAAATATTTTTAATGAAATTTTGAACTTCAAAAAACGGTTGTTTTAAAGAAAGTGCATTTTTGTTTTTATTAAAATAAATTACAAAATCATTCTTTTTTGATTGATTGACTGATTACTTATAAACAATGTTTTTTTTTCTTTCTAAAAGTTGTTTTTTTTTTTTATTTTATTATAAGAAGTTTCGTGAAACAGGGTGATTTGTTTTATAGGGTCAATGTGGGTAAATGTAAACAATTTCATGTCTTTTTTTTCTTCCGACTTTAGATTTTTATATGTTTTCACGGAACAACTTGAATGGTATCTTCAAATGCAAATATGAAATGATGGCACTTCTTCTTTATAAATATAAACAAATATTTCCCAAATTGTTTACATTACTGTCAAATATGGCATGTTTACAAATACCCCACCATGTTTGTGTTTTTTTACAAATTTGGGGTAAATGTAAACGGTGGTTTAAAATTTAGAATTTCCCCTTTATCATATGGATAACAACTTGAAAAACGTTCAAGAAGGTATTTGACAAAAACTTTTTCAAATTCCAATAAAAGTTTTTGTTTTCTTCCTTTGATTCTTTATATAGGCGCCCAATATGCATCCTGAGCAGCTCCGAACGTCAGATTTTTTGTTTTTTTACGTCAGAGACCGATTTTGCAACATCATCCACTGAAAATGATGGTGTTGGCTACTTTAAAATGTGACTCCGCGGCACTTTAGCAATAGTAATTGACTTAAAATACGTTATTTTTATTAAAACCAATAATTTCAGCAAAATTATATGTTTATATTTACCCCCAGAATACGTTGTTTACATTTACCCATTATGAAAAATATTCTGGGGTAAATGTAAACACATGCAAATCGACATAAATGTCCTGTATTTTAAAATTTGCTTGTATCACATAGAATCTACATCAAAATTAAAACCAAAAAAGTATTTGCAAATTATACTGACTTAATTGAATCTGCAAAAATATTTAATTTTTCTGAAAGACTAACGACTTGTTTGGCACTTTAAAAAATTATCTTTCACGGAAAATACGCTCGTGGAATGAATTCTCTCTTGACAGCAATGAGCTTGACGTATAAGTTAAAAGATACATGCGTCCGCGATTTGTACTTATGTATGCATCAAAGAGATTTAACTGAAGCTTGTTATGAGCCATGTTTTCATTTACCCCTGTTTACATTTACCCACATTGACCCTAAAGTTAGTGCTTTTGTTTTTTTTTTTTTTTTTTTTATTAAAATATTTTTTAATTTAATTTATTATTAATTTTTTTCCAATTAAAATTGATGCGGCTATAAAGTTTTTTTAAAAAAGTCCCACCTAACAAAGCAAATTTGAAAAAAAAAAAAAAATAACTTGAACATCAAATTTGACAATTTTTTTCAAAGTTTTGACTTTGAAAATATATTTCACAAAAAGTATTCGCGAAAACTACTTAAATCAAAAAGCATTTGAATCGTTTATTTCAGAAATGACATAAGTCCATGAGCATAAACTTTTCAGGAGCAACAAAAAACTGTTTTTTACTTAAAATTCCACAACACTTTAAATTTAGAGTATGCCGAGTTATAATCTAGCCTAAGATGCATTTAGGAACCTTTAAAATATAAACTTTTTTTTGAGGTCTTTGCGGGTTTTTAAGCCTTTTAAGTCGGTGGACTTATGTCGTTTCTGAAATAAACGAAATTTTTGTGGTAAAACTTTTGTTTTTATTTAGCTATAGTTTTTGAACCCTACTTTCGATTTTAATAAATTAAGTAGCAGTAGATAGAGCAAATCTTTACCTTTTTATAAATGTATAACTTGAAGGCTTGCGTGTCATGATGTTTGCCAAAAAAATTTAAAACTGGTAAAATGTCATATTATTCAAGAGTTAAAAATGCTGCCACCACCAGAAATCTGGCTATAACTTTTGAATCCTGAGTACAATTTTAATGAATTTAATAGATATAGATAGAGTAATTCTTTACCTTTTTATAGATATATAACAAAAGGGGGTGCGTGTCAAGATTGCTGCCAAAATAATTTAAAACTGGTAAAAAGTCATGTATTTAACAGTCAAAAATGTTGTCACCGGGTGAAAATTTTCCATATATTTTGAACCCTTTTCTTTCAGTTTTCATATTTTGGGGGGTCTGACATACTTAATTTTTTTTTCAGAAGATGAAAAATGAGAAATTTCCAAAAAAAAAATTTTTTGGAAAAAGTGGACTTATGCTGTTTCTGAAATAAACGATTCATTTGAAAGAATGGAAATAAGCTTTCAAAAAAGCTATTGCACAGTATTCTATGTATTTTTCTTGATTTTTATATATTTTTTTTTTATTTAAGGTCAAATTTTCAGAAAATTGCCCCTCCCACCGGAACGAGGGGTGATACAGCCCCCTTCCCATACAATTCTTTTCTTAGGTTAAACTGAAGAACTATTTCTTAAAATAAAGTTCACTTTTTAAACAAAAAAAAAACATAATTCAAAATTATAGTTTTTTTTTCAAATGTATTAATATTTTGTCATCTTACTTAATTTCTTGGAGAAAAATAAAAATTTTAATGGAAAAAAGTTCATAAAATTCAAGAAGTCTGTTAACTTTAGTAACAAAACCAAATAAAGTGACAAAAAATGTCTTATTATTAGTAGAAGTAATTAATATCACAAATCGACCTATTCTGCCCCACTGTGCGGCGGTGGTACAGCAATTTAGTTTTTTCATATTTCTTCATTCTTTCAAAATGAAACGCTGTGGACGTGGTGTAGCGTGGGTGTTTCGGTAAAAAAGTGTTGCGGACATAGTGCAGCGGTGGTTCGGCGGAGTTCCATTTTTACTTGGGAAACTAAAATGTCTCAATAATTTTTTGTGAATTTTTTTTTGTTCAAATCATTCTGCTATTTGGAAAGACGAGGAATCCAAAAAAAAAACATATTTCCAATTGTTAGCTTAAATGAATGTACTCTTAAATAGTAGATACTCTTAATCGCTAGTTCATGCGATTCCGTCGTTCATCTTATTTATTATTATTTTTTTTTATAGATCAAGGAAATATGAAATATATCAAAATTGATTCAAAAAATTAAACAGTACCTATACAAAGTTATCTCATATGCTTTTGTCGAATGAAAAATATTCGAATACACAAAATATCGAATTTTACATACAAAATTTTCTTAAAAAAAATTATACATAAATTGGTATAAATTGGCTTTATACTTCTCCAAAATGTATTGACTAAATTGCATTTTTTTGTCAATTTTTAAACTACCTATTTAAATAATTCCATCCCAAAAATATGCAACAAATTTACGCATCGAAACGATGTATTTGAATAAAAAAATACTTGACTTTCTATTCAAAGCGATCGTTGGTAAAAAATTGAATTAAAAAAAAAATCAAACAAAATATTTACCTACGTTTATAAGGTATTGTATCTTCTCAAAAATAGCTTTAAGGATTTTGATTAAAATGTACGTAATGTTATCAGCTCTTCTTAAAAAAAACATAGTTCTTAGTTTTACCAAAAGATTCGAACAATGGATACGTTTTCGTCCTTTTGTGATTTTATTTAACGCTTAATCGATGTCATTCAAAATTAATGGACATAGGTATATTTATTTTTAACAATTATTTGTGTACTCATATTTTTAAAAGCTTTTTATTTTAAATGAATAGCTATAGTATAAAGGTACTTTGAACTACAAAAAGTAGCAACGTGCGACCAAGTCGTGTATTTAGTTTATCCTTAGTTTAACTTTCTCTTACTTTACTCTCTGACGGAGTCGTTTTTTGTCTGCGTTTTCCTAACAATTGCCTACAAAATTTTATAAAGGTTACTCAGTTAAACGTATGTAAACAATAGAACTCTCACCTTTTTTTTCAGCATGAAGTTTTTAGCTTCTGTAATTCCCACTATATGGAATGGCGCCCAATTTACTCACTCGCAAAAAAAGAAAAATACCTTGAAACATTTTTTCCATATTTTTTTTTACAGAATGTATGTTCCAATTTGTATAAAATACAAAACGAAGAATTCGTCTGGAATACGAAAAATTTTCGTAATAGAACTCCACAATGCATGACAAAACCGAGTAGGTGGCCTCCGGCTTCCGGTTTCGCATCAGAAGTTCAACATCGACATCTCACTGCTACTCTATAGATCCCATTTTGTGGGAATTTTTTTATTCTTTCTTCAGCATCTGCACATGATTTTTTGAAGAGACATATAAAGCGATAAAAATAAGGATTTTAAAAACCACGTCGAATGAAGGTAACGAGAGAACGCAAATACCAAATACGTCGGTTTTTTTTTTCGTGTTGTGTAAATCACGAAGAACGTTTTGTTTTGAAATATCAAATACCTTCAAGGATAAAAAAAAGAGAGTGAAAAAAAAAAATGGAAAAGAAAATCCTGAAGCAAACAATTGTTATCCTTTTTCAGGGACGAGGTAGAAAATTTCCATATTATTTAGATAAAGACGACCTTATTCTCTGTGTCCTTTGCGATTTAAGAATATATTATTATCTTAAAGTCTTTTTTTTTGTTTTGTTTTTTGAAGCACGCTAACTTGTTACAGTTAGTGAGTTAGATCCACATCACGGACAACATTGAGTGGTAGAAGTTAAGGGATTGAGACTTGGAGGTGTCATGGTTCAAAAAATAGTCGCATGTGATTTGCATAGCTAATTAAAGTTATGATGATCCTTTTTGTGTGTTAAGGGAAATAAATTTATTTGAAAAACATTTAAAGTTAGTTTAAGTTTTTTTTTGCAACATTTGAAAGAATTAGTAGTAGAAATAGTAGCAGAAAGTAGTGGAAATAGTAGTAAAAAGCATTGAAAAGTACTAGAAGTAATGAAGAGAGTAATGGAATGTGTTTAAAATATTAGACTGGTATAGTTAAAAATCAAGTGTAGAAAAGTAGTGTAAAATTTTATAAATGTAAGTAGAAATTATTACAAATAGTAGTAGAAAGTAGCGGAAGGTACCATAATTTTTAAAAAATCTTAAAAAATTACAAATTTGAAAATTTGAAGCAATTTTATGAACAAAAAGGCTTATCAAATAGCAATCAGCTAATTTAAGTACTAATGTAAAACTTTGTCTCACAATTATCTGTGTTCTGCAGGTTAAAGATTTATTTTATTGAGGTAAAGTGTGAGAAGCTGCTTATCCGGTAAGATGCCTTTCCGCTTGGGGGCACACTTCTTTTCTTTTTTTTTAATAGAAATTTACGATTTTGCGTATGGAAGCTAATACGACGACTTGTTGAATATTTTAATTGAATTTTTTTTTTTCCTGGGCTTATTCATTCAATGATAAGGACGTAGTGTGTTTTAGAATAGGGATAGTAAAAAAAAATAAAAAATATAAGCAGATAAGGTGTTCTATCTAACGCAAATTTACATACATTAAAATGAAATCTTCTACTCTGCATAAGCATTTTCATGGTTTATCACTTAAGGCAGTCAAAATTGAGTTATTAATGAGGTTATGATGATGATGACGATGTTGAAATTTTCTTATGGCTATATTTTATAGCTTATTTCACAAAAAAGTAGCTCATCAGTTAAATTGCTGAATAGATTATCGAGAGTAATTCATTTTTTTTTGTGTGAAATTGAAAATTATTGAATAAATTTGAGAAAATCTCATTTGAAGATTTTTAGAAATTTAAAGACATTTTCGAACAAAAAAAAAATTTTGAATATGCGTTAAATAGAGTTACGTATGTATGTATGCTAATTTGTTAAAAAATGAAAATTTAATTATATCAACTTTTAAGTAAGTTAAGATAAAAATGTAGGTTCTGATATAATGTCTTTTTAAACTCTATTCATGTATAAAATTACAAATCTGATTTTATGTAATTTTAAAAAAATGCATTTTTTTTTAGTTTTTTGGATACAAAATTCCAAGGTTAACCTCTTGCCGAAACAAATTGGATTTTAAAAACTTTCTTTCAATTACATAGAGTGAGACATCAAAAGAAAGGTCTCTTTAAGCTATATTCACAAATGAAATTCCAAGTCAATTGGTTTTGGATTTTCAAAAAAAAAAATCCAAATCTTGAATCAATTTGAAAAACTTAAATGACTATATTTTTGTAATTTTCGAAAAAAAATAAAAAAAAAATGGTGCATAATTGCAGATTGATTTTGGGTTAGAATTTTAGCGAAAATTAATTTTAAACATTTTTAAACGACAAATTTCGTTAAGAAAATTAATTTTGTATGAGTTGAATCTATAAAAACTGAAAACCTTGAATCATTTTCAAGAAACCTATCCTTTTCAGTCAAAGGAAACTACTACACAACAGAAAATGTTACATTTTTGAAATTTGACAAACAAAATTTGACTTTGGCATGAAAGCTATAAGAACATTTTTTTTAATATCTAATGATACCGAATATTTTTACTTGCTCTATAGATAGGATGGCCTAAACGGATGGATGGATTTGCTTGAAACTTGGTACAGATGATTTTTACGTAATTCCCTAGACCCGTTTTTTTTATTGTTTTAATATCTCCATTTTAACGGATACCTCCCATATAACGTTTTCGAGGTATTGCAAATTTCTCGAAAACGGCTCTAACGATTTTGATCAAATTTGGTGTGCGGAATACTCTTATTGATTCCAACAAAACTGCGTTTTTAGTTTTTCTCAAAAAATGCGGAGAATGGAAATATGGCGTTGCCGTTTTTCGAAAATTGACATATTTTTTAAGTTCATATATTTTATCAAAGCATTAGTTATTTTATTTAAAATTTACAGAGATCATTAGGTATAAAATGTTAAAAAAAAATATTTTTAAAAACATTTTTGAAAAAAAAAAAATTTTTAATTTAATTTTTAAACTTTTGATTTTTTTTTTTGATTTTTTTTTCTACAAAATCTTAAATTTCCAATAGATATTTAAGATAAAGATACTGTGAACTACAAGAGCAAGTACGTGCGACCCAGTCGTGCATTTTATTTCTTTTACTGATTTTGAAATGAATTTTTATTCAAGCAGTATTAAAAGTTTTACCTTTTTTTTCTCAGGTTGACCTCTTACCAAATCCTTTTCATCTACATATATTCAAATCGATTTCCAAAATTCAAGACTTAAAATATAAAAAAAACATTTCCTTAAATTAAATTGAGCTCCAAAAAAAGTAGTTTAATTTCTTTTATAAAGATGAATTAAAAAAAAAAATCAAAATCGTTTGAGCGGTTTTTTTAAAAAATAATTTTTTATAAATAAGTTTTTGAAAAAAAAAAAATTAAAAAATAAATTTTGATAAATCAACACGTAAAACAAAAATTTCTAAAGAATTCAATGTCACGTATTCGAAAATTTTATTCAATTTCAATTTTTTTAAAAATCTAAAAACCATTTTTTTTTTTCAAAATTTGGTTTTTGATTTATATTAGGGCAATATAAATATTTTTGCATAAAAAAATCGTTAAAATTGAACTAGTTAATTTGGAAGATAATCTGAAATTTAAAAAAAAACGGTTCTATTAGAAGGATTTTTAAAATTTTTTACTTTTCATGAGAAGATAGACCTTATTTTAAAACTTATCCTTGATTTTTTTTAATAAAAATAGTCGGCACCCTTTTTGGAAATTAAACTTCTCCTAAATTGGCAGGTATATGAAAAATTTAATTTAGGCGAAAATTTTTAATTGGAGTCCAATTCAGTAAAAGTACGGGCTGCCCCATACACCCTATGTTTTTGGTATTAAAATTATTGTAAAATCAAACGAAAAATTGCTAATTTACTTTTAAAATTGGTTAAAGTTCCTTAAGAATTTAACATTTGGGTTATTTAAACCTCCTGTTAATAAGAAAATTGACCGATTCTACACAGAAAATTTTGAAAAAAAAACTTGAATTAAAAGAACAATTAAAACTTGGATTTTCAACAGCAGAAGATTTTTTTGTTGCAAATCTTAAAGATGAAATCGTTTTCTCAAACTTATATGTATAAAAATCAAAAATCATACAAAAAGTCCTTAGATATTTTACTATAAAAAATAAAAACTAACATTATTTCTATTGATTTGTTAGAACTTTCATTTTTTCTTTCTTAACAAATGCAAATCTCCGTTCTATAATCCTGCAAAAAGATAAAAATAAAATCTCATTTCCTTTTCCTTTCAATTGTTCAATTTTATACCAAACATAAACACAATAACCAACTATGAAGAAGGTATTTTAAATGAAATTTTCTTTTATAAATACACCTTATTTGTAGACATTCCTTCAACAAACCAAAAGGACTTTTTTTATATTAACTTGTCAAGGTACTTCCATTTCAATTGTTATTTCAATATTTTGTATATTTTTTTGTTTGTTGTATCTTTCATTTGTATCTGAAAAACTATGTAGGCACAATGTAAATGTCATCTTCAGTCACTTCCGACTCTGGGTCAGATGAGAAAAAAAAGGACCTTCTGTTCGGTTTTAACAGAGACAGCTTTTTTCCTTCGATTCACTTGTTAAATCGAAGAAAACAAAAATTATTGGTTCTTCCGTGAAAAAAAAGATGTTGCGGTACATCAAATAATATAAATGGTGATAAAGGTGAAATAGAATAGGATTTTGACATCGTCCTTGAACAATGAAAAATCCAAGTAGCAGCGGTGTTTGTGGACATTTTCTTTCTCTAACTTCGTTTCGGAAGAATTAGTTTTACGGTTGAATAAAGACAATTTGAAAATTCGCAGAAATTCGATGATTTACATAGAATTTACCGATATTTTTTTTTTTCGTTGAAAAAAAAAAAATTTTTTATGTCCTTGAGTTAGCGAACTATAAATTCACATTGGATCATTGAAATCAAATAAAGAAAAGCCTAATTAATAGAAAAACCTTTTAAAATATTAGAATAAGGATAAGTGAAAATAATTGAACCAGAAAACCAAGCCTTTTTTTCCTTCGAAATTGAGTATGGACCGTTAAACTTAATATAGGGTTAATGAACGAACTCCTACCGACCAAAACTCTCAAGACTCTGGCAAAAAAAAAAAAAAAAAAAAACACCCAAGAAAAGATGAAAAAACACAACACCCTTAAAAGGAGCCTCACCACGACATCGTCATTTTCTATTGTGATGTGCTTAATCAGGCCAACAATTGTTATTCCGCAAACGAAGACTTTGTGTGAGGTGTGAGAGTTGGAGGAGTGTGATGCCGGCATTTTGTGTGCCTTTTCAACGGTTCTAGGAAATAATATCGTAGACGTGTATAATACGAGAACGTCATGGACTCGCAACCTATTTATAGGCTACATCATCATCATTGTTGTTGGTGAAACAAAAATCAATTCATAGAGAGAGAGAAAAAGAGAAATTAAGAGAGAGAGAGAGAGTAAACTTTCTCTCACTTATCCCCAGGATAAATGGTGTCATAACATTACTCGTTGGCAAGTTGCCTTTTGAAAGCTTTTTTTGCGAAGCTTAACTTTTGTGTGTTAGAGAAGCATTTAACAATTGTTGCGTTTTATTATGTGAACATCGTAAAAATTATTGTTTTACTGTTATTGTCATAAAGGGATTGATGCGGGTTATTTTTTTTTCAATACAAAAAAAAGGATAATATAATAAGAAGCTCTTTTCTCTGTTTGCCAAAAATATTATAACAACATTATTTGAAGCTTTTAGATGTTACGCATAACCTTGTTCAGTTTTATGTGATTTTTTTTGTTGATATATTTCGATTTTTTGTATTGTTTTTATTTTGGAAAGAAACCAAAAGTATTGGCATAAATATTCCGCTTTGGTCATTTGAAAGGAAATTTATTACGATACGGGGGCTTGTTAGAATTGGATTCGATGACCAATTTTTGTGCCCTAGATTATTTATATTATTTTGATGTGATTTTTATTATTTTTGCAGGAGATCTTTGAAGAGTTAGTTATTTTATTGAGTTATACTCACGAGTATGTAGATGCTTCACTTTTAATGGTTTAATATAAAAAATACCATGGGTTGAAATAATTTTTGTTATACATATACAAGTTTTAATATACATAAATGAAAATATTGATGAATGTATATTACGTTAAAAAAAAATTAATAAGTTTAAAGTCCCTTCTGATAGTCAAAAAAAACTTTTCAAAAAAATGTTACACATACGTCACAGTGACCGTTCAATGTAATAGAATATTGCTGATTAAAACAATGAAATCAAATTTTTGATCTTTATTTAAATTATTATTATTATTTTTCTAACATCAGGTTACATCATGAAGTTCATCCAAATAAACTGTATTGTGGATGCAAGACCGCCCTTTAAATGTTTGACTGCTTAAAAACCAATACAAAATATCTTTTAATTGAAATTAAGTCTTTATTTATTAAGGTTTTTGTAATACCTCTCATTATTATAAAAAAAAAAAAGGTTGTCTGTAAAGCCGGTTTACGGACGATGATTTTACGTGATAACGTGTCGTAAGAAAACAGGTCGTGTGATTTTAAAATGAGTCAATTGAAGCGTTTATTTATTTCAAACAATCATAATTTACAACAAAAAGATAAAAAATATTACCTTTTTTCTTTTCTCATTATATTATTTTTTTTATTTTAAAAGCTTACAAAAAAATATACATTTAAAAAGCCAAATATTTCTTCTAAATAATCAAACCATTTTTAAATTTTTACAATGCGCAAAAACTATTAAAATAATTTACTAAAAACAATCATTTCTTATGAAAAAAGTGAAAAAATCATTTCCATCACCCAAAAATTCATTTTTTTGATTTAACAACCTATAATAAATTTTATACTACCTGAAAGATTTTTGCTTCAGCTCAAAATATATATATCGATCATGTCTATTAGGCATCTACAAAAAGAGATAGAATTTTTTGAACTCGATCAATTTTCATCAAAAAAAAAAGCAAAAAAAAACATATATTTTTATGTTCTCACGCTACTGAATCAATTTTTTTTTTGACAAACTATAAAAAATTTTATATCATGTAAAAGCTTATAATTTCACCTTTCATATGACGTTTCAATCTTATTTCTGCAATGCCTAGAAAAAGAGTTAGAATTTTTTAAAGCCAACCATGTCGAAATTCCAAACTGAGATTACGGTACTTCCCACGATGGTGGCTGTTCATGATCAACAGATCTCCACGACAGGTGTTTTGAGGTATTTCGCAAGTTTTTTTTAATTTAACATTGTGTAGTTTGTAGTGAATGTACAGTAATGTGTTATATACCAAATGAAAGGTAACATCATCAGGATGCTCAATAAATTAAATTAAATCAAATTTGTATTTGCTTTAGATCAAAAGATAGAACCTGTTGAATAATAAAACTTTATTTTACCTTTATCTCAAAATTATTATTATCTATCTACAATATAAATTTCATTTATTTATCTGTTGTAGAAAAAAAGATAAAAATAAAAAACTGTTAAAAAGCTAACTTGCGACAAAAAAAAACTTGTTTTTCCCGTTACTCGGTCAAAAACCATTTTGAAATACCTATTTTTTGTACTTGTAGAGACTTAAAAAAAATCCGTATCAGACCCCTAAATTTTTTTTTTATTATCTTTCGAATGACGTTTTTCAAATTGTCAAAAAAAAAATCCCCTACCTATAATCCCTACTTTGTCAAAGGTCTACCTCATGTTTTAGTTTTAGAAAACTATTAATAGCTTGGTTTTGAATTTTTTTTTAAATTTTTTCAATACAATTTTCAATCTTGCAAGAAATTTATCTATTGATTAAAAAAAAATTCATCTCTTTACATTGTCGCGTTTAGAAAATAGCCAAATTTTTGAAATTTTGTTTTACCCCTATTTACCCTATTAAAAGATAGAATTTTTTTTAAAATCCTTTAAATGTATTTAACTTTAGGTTATTATCTTTCAAATAAGCTATAGAAGATTTGTTTATCTCTAATAGTTTATTTTTAATTTTTAATTGAAAGTGCAAGAGTGGAGGTAGAAAATGGCGTCACTTTTTTGTGGTGGCTGCCATGGTTCATCGATTTATAAGACGTTATCACGTCAAAAAAAAAAAAAAAAAAAAAAAACCATCTGCAAAAAAAATTTAACCTAATGTAACCAGGTCCCAGAGCCCATTAAATTTTTAACAGCTGAAAATTTTGTATTCACAAAATTTTACACGGGGTTAACTATTTAACGCAATTCACACACGGCCTTAAGTTTAAAAATCGAGTTCCTGAAAAGCGGTAATCGATAAGAAACTTCGCAAAAAAATTAATGTTATAATGCAGCAGAACTTTTTATATAATTTCATAATTTGATATAATTTTTTATATGATAATTATTTATTTTTAACCTAAAAAAAAATAAATACTTTCATATATTTTATCCTAGTATACTAAATATGTAATTTTTTTAAGAAATGGCTCAAATGATAATATTTCTTTTTTTGATATTAAGTCCCTTTGGGCACTTCCTGCGCTAAAATTCTAAAATTGTCAAATTTTTAGAGTTGGAATGAAATCTTCTCAAAAACAACGCCAATTAAAAAAAAATATATTGAACTCAAAAATTCTTCTTCCTCTATTCAATCGATTTTTATTTATGCTGGAAAGAAGACCTGCAAGCAAAGCAAATTGATGGACAAAGAATTATTGCAATTACTGAAGGTAAACGAAAAGTCGGGTTTTCTATCCCTACATCTAGATTTTGCAAGGGAAATGGAATGTTTCGTTTCGTATTGAGTTCAAAAAGCAATAAAAAAAAGTGTTAGATTTTTGACGCGAATTATTAAAATAAAATACATTCTGAAAAACTTCAAAAGATTGATATGGAAATAATTAATGTTTTTAGACTCTGGATTCATACACAGACCAACAAAATGATTAACTGACAGGAATTAAGTCTTTTTGTGTTAGTTCTTAAAAAAAACATATTTTTAAAAATTCCTAAACATAATTTTTTTGTACCTACTTAATCTAAGTATGGTAACTTGCTCATCACAAAAAATAAATTATGTTCAATAAAATCTTAAATAGTTCAATCAAAAACTATACCTCACAAAATTAATAAATTAAAAGGGAATTCAATTCAAATGATCAAAATTATTTATTTTTTTCAATCTAAAAAAAAAAAAACAAACAATTTCAAATGACGTATGCACAAATCCAAAAAAAAAAACGAATTGATATTTCGTCTGCAAAATTAATAATTCTTTCAACTTATTAAAGTTTAATTTAAGCCTGGAAATGTATACATATAATACGTAATCTCTTTGAAGTGCTCCCCATAAAAATGTTTATGCAATCCGTCAAGTATTTCAAACATATAACGCGTTACAATGTCTAAACCATATGTTCTTTCTTTCTTTCGTTTTTTCCACTTTAATATTTCGCTTGCTTGCCGGCCTTCGATTTTGGTTATAAAAAAAACAACTTAAAAAACTTGAAGAATATTTCAAAAATATTCCAAAAAAACTTATTCCTTTATCGAAATTTCTCCCCTCCACCGATCAACCCACCCTCTCCCCTATCAAAACACAAACAATTTCATTATTATTTTCTCTCATAAAAATAAGACTCAAAAGGTGAAATATACCATAACGTGCCAATGTACATCAGCCAGAGCACATGCGACTCCCCTTTCGCCACACAACACAAAAATAGATTCCTTATTTTTTCCGAATCAAAATCGTGTGAGCAATGGTGTCACAGGGTGGGGCTGAGGTAGAGAGGCCACTGAACGCTATTGTAAAGAGCTTTTTAGTATTTTCTCCAACTTTCGTATACTCTCCGAATTTCTACAATGACGTCATATTAGGGTGGAGAAAAAAAATTCAGAATTCTATATAATATATTTTTGGCACTCAAGCCGGTACAGAATATTTCGTCGTTTTCTCGACATCATCGAAAGGAATCAGTTTAATATACACGTCCGTACGAAGTAGACCAGTTTTTTTAGTTCAATTTATTGCCGCTGTCATCGTTTTGCCGTTGCCGTCGCTGTTCGGACATCATTTGGTGTTTTTTTTTTTCGATTTTTCGCTTCCTTGGATAGAAGGATATCAGTTCATAGCATATGCGAAAAAAATTAAAAGGGTGCTAGAAATTTACAGCCAACCTCTCTTTTCCGTTTGAGAGGTTTTGAAAGAAATTTTTTAAAAATCAAATAAAATTCGAAAAATAAAAAAATGGAATCCTTGCTTCCTTCCGCTAGGAAATAAATAAAATTTCCCATCAAAAAACGATTGCCACCGTTTTTCCATCATCGATTGATTGTTTGCGCGGGAAATTAATAAAAAAAAAATATTATCGTGGTTTCATCAAGTAGTGAACGAAACGTAACGAAACGAAAATAGTTCAGCAAAAAAGGTCCTTCCATCAGCAGGACGACAACACAAAAAGCTTGTAAGAGCAAAAAAAAAGTGAAATAATTACTTCAGCAACTACTGCAGTTAGTAGGAGTAGTAGTTTTTGTTGTTGTTGCTGGTGGTGGTGATTGTCGTTGTCGTTGTCGTTAAAATTGTCGTCGTTGTAGTCGAAAATACGAGTACTCAGTGAAGTGAAGCAGAACGTGGTGCTTATGGCCTGTCATTAAGGCTGGACCATTTTTTTTTTTTTCTTTACTCTCTCGTCCTTTGTTATTGTTTTCTGTTGTTTTTTTTTTTTTTTGTTCTTTACTGAGTTTTTACTGTTCACTGGTCCTTACTTTAATCAATATCCTTTAAACCCCTCAATTATAAGCATAAGTGAAAAAAGGAAGCTTGGATGGGAAGGTGGTCGTTTCGATATAATACATTTGACCGAAAGATGATATAATTTTGATGGCGAACGAAAATTAAGCAAAAAAAAGGAGATAATCCTTTACAATACCTAGATAATAAACGATAAATAAATCTTCCGGTCATTGGTCTCATATTCAGAAGGAGATTCAGGATTACACACATTCGTTCTTTAACATAAGAAAAAGTCCTTTTGTTGTAAGTAAAAAAAAAATTTACTTCTATATCGAAATCAAAAATCCATGTAAGTCGCATGTTGGATTAGGATTAGCAAGGCCATTGTTAGTTATGAATAGGCTTTTTATTGCAAAGCCCTATATAGTGTCTTCTAGGAGTGGAACTGTAGATTGTACATCAACATCATAATCGTTTTCTCAAGAAGTCATCGAATCAGGTAGATGTTTTTTTGAGGTTTTTTTGATTTCGATATCTTGATGTATATTTTTTCTATGCAGGATATGTTTGAGTGTTCTTTCAATGGGACTCTAGAGACAAATTTTGTTTCATTTATTTAAGAATTAGAACTTACATAGAAAAACAACAACATTAGCTATGACTATGATTTTTTGCTTTCATGTTTACTCTGGGGGATGTTTGATGGACTGTTGGGGTTTTCTTTTGTTTGTTTTTTTTTTTTTTTAAGGCAATTTTATTCTTTTGAATTGGTCCCCAGGTGGTTGATAGGTATGTATATAGCACACAAACACTTGTTGTAATGGTTTAATATTAGAAAGGGATTTTAAAATGGAAGGTCTCAAAAAAAGGTCTTAAAAATCCATAATCAGGAGATAACATTGTTTTTGGAAAATCTTTTTTAAATTTAATGAACATTCTTTAATCAGATAAAGCAGTGTTTAAAACAAAGCATCAAAAATTTTTTAAAACTTCTATTATGTTAACTTATAAGCAAAATTAACAATTAAGGTTAGGAGCACACATGCGATATTCTATTTAAGGGAAAATTTCGAGATTATTGTCGCAAGAAATAATAATAATTATAATAATGCAGACACTTTAATTTTTTGTCACGAAACTATTAACGCATATGCCATTAATTTATCGCATTAAAAAATTAATCAGAATTAACAAAATTACCTCAAAAACGAAACGAACACATTTTTTTAGGTTATCACGGAAACCTGACGTGATAGAGCAAAATAGACTTCGAATCTGGCTTCAGCGACCCGAAAAACATATAATTAACATAGTCGCACTCCCAGATTAAAAAAAAAATTTTCGAGACTGTAACATTTTTGAGGTTATCTTGAAACTCTCAAATAAAATTTGTGTGATAAAAAAATCTTTGGTTTCAGATATTGTTTAAGAATAAGTCGGATATTTAAAAAGTGTTTTGTGGTAAAAATCTAATAACAATAAGTAATAATAGTTTTAACAAATATCGTTTATAAAAATTGAAAAAACCCATTAAAAAAATCAAGTTAATCAAAAAGTTATTCAAATTCATATCATACCTAACTCATAACATGAAATGCATACATTTTCCATGGTACTATTTCTAATGAATTCTTTTTTTTTTTTTCTAAAAAAAAAACACCCTTTAATTGAAATCACTTTGTGCTCATATTTTATTATTTTTTTCTAAAGAATATTTAATATCCGTAGAAAACCAATCATGGTACATCAAATTTAAAAGTTTGTTGTATTTTTGCCTTTGAAAAAACGTACAAAATTATAAAAAAAAATTTTTTAGCAACTTGAGCACTAAAGACAAGTTCGTTCGACTCAATCGTGCATTTTTTTTTAACGCCCATGCAACAATTTTTAAGTATTAATTTACACCAGCTGTCCCCCTCAACTGGTATAAAACGTTTTACTAGGAAACGAAGACAAAAACTAGTCTCATCGTTGAATCTTTATTAGGACCTAGATATTCTTATTCGTATATCATATTCATTATTTTATAGTACAGGTAAAATAGTACATAAAATCAAAAAAAGTCTATAAAAAAAAGTTGGGTGGAAGGGTGTTTTTTTCGAAGAGACAGTAAAATCTGTAATTGGTCCCAAAAAGCCAAGGATTCGCGTAAAACGTGTTAGAACTTATTTATAAATGTTTAATTTGTCATCAAAACCATAAATAAAATGGATCATTGGCTTTTTGGGACCAAATGCAGATTTTACTGTCTCTTCGAAAAAAACACCCTTTCACCAAAATTTTTTTATGAAAACTCTTTATTCTTGCTTTCTATCCCAAAATCAATGTTTGTACCAAATTTCTTTAGGGTGACCCATCATTTTTGTTTTCACTCAAAAAAACACCCTGTTAACCATGATATTTTTATAGACACTTAAAATTCTTGTTTCTTATCTTAAAAGTAACATAATTGCTAAATTTCAATAGGGTGCCACTAATATTGCTCTAGTATTTCACACTTTTTCAAATAAACCCATATTTTCTTTACTTCTAAAAAAAACACCCTTTCACATAAAAAAAATGTATAGACTTACATTATTCGTAGTTCCCATGGGAAAGAGAACATATTTAATGAATTTCGTAAGGGTACCATTTATACCATTGATTTTATCGAACTTATCGCGGATTTTTCCCTATTTCCCAAAAAAAAAACACCCTTTTACCTAAAATATTTGTATAGGCTTTTTGAGTTCTTGCTCTCTGTTATAAATGAAACATTTTTACCAATTTTCATTTGTGTAACAATTTTTTCCCAGTTTTTGTGGTACTAATTCCGAATTTCATCATTTCTTGAAAAAAAAAAAACACCCTTTCACTCAAAATAATTTTTTACTTTTTATAGATTCTTAATTCTTATACCAACCAAAACTATTTCACCAAGTTTTAAAAATAAATAAAATATAAGTTAGCTGTTATGATACCTTTCTCACACACAACTTAACCTATCAAAAAAACACCCTTTCATTCAAAATATTTTTAAAAACTTTATGAATCCTTTGTCCCTGTTTTATCTTAAACCTTCATCCCAAATTTTGTCAGTGTAGCATGTTTTTCACATGGGTTTCGGTTATATTTTACCTGTTGAAGTCAAAAAACAAGCACCCTTGTTTTCAATCGGCTATAACTTCTCTTAAAGCAATCGTATTGACTTTATTTTTATGTCATTAGATTCAGCATCAAAAAATACCTTGAAAACATGTGTCATATGATGATATTCAACAAACAATTTTTTTCAGTATATTTTTGACCTTCAACCCCTCCCTCTTGTCCGCGAAAAAACACCTTTCCAACCAACTTTTTGCCAAGTTCCATGAGTGGAACAATTTTTTTTTTTTATAAATGCCTATTTTACCTGTAATATTATTATAATATACTTTTTTGAAAAAAAAAAAAAAAAAAATAGACCCTAAGCAGTTATTGTTGACAGATATCATTACTGGTAATGAAACAGGGACCTACAAAATTTTAAATACCACTGTTCGGTAAAACAAAAAATGTCATCTGAAAAATCTACCTATTTTCAAATTTTAGGGACTTTTTATTGGATGTACGAGAAAAATCACATACCTGTTATAATAATTGCAAATATAATGTTTTTGTGGAATATTTGGTCATAACTCATAAGTTCATTAAAAAGAGCCGATTTTAATGACTGATTCATTATTTGAAACAAAAATAATTACTAAATTATTGTATGCCTAAATATGTTAGCGAATTTTCATAGAGATAATTAAGGTGAAATAATGGAATAAAGTTCAAGTGTTATGTATCTACTAAAGATCATAACTTCAGAAAAAAAAAAGAAAATGGAATTTAAGTCGATTAGTCAATTGTTAAAATTTTAACTCAAAAGACTAAAAAATTTTGTAAACAAAAAACAAAACAATGACATAAAAATATATATTTAAATATTTTAAATATAAAATTAATAGTTTAATAGTTTTTTTTTTTTACAAATTTCAAGTGTACGCAGTATATTAGTCCAGTTATTCAAACATTTTGGATTCAATCTCAGGCTATAAATTTAGCCACTAAAATCACTAAAATTAATAAAAATTTTGCGTTATTGCACTTTTAAGGAAAACTATAATTTTATTGTTATACCTAATTATGTTTTAAGTGAAACATTAAAAAACTTTTTATAACACAAATTAGAACTTGGTGGTAACACACACAAGTTGTTGTTCATTCAAAACCTTCAATACAAAGTTTTTATGGTAATTGATAGTAAAGTTATCGAAATTGTTGCTAATAAAAAAAAAAAATCCAAGAAAAAGGATTTAGCCCAGGGAAATTAGTCAAAATATGGGCATGAAATCGCATTTTTCGCGGGACAAAATTTTTTTCATTGAATGTGTTCGGGTGGTTGTCCTTATCATAAAAGTCAATTTGTTGGGAAAATTGGAGGTTGGGAACAGCCGCCATCTTGGAAAAGAGATTGGTATCGTTTTTAATGGAAAGCTCCATTGTTATTCATTTTAACAAAAACTGACAAAGGTAAGACTTATTAACAATAAAATTATCTAAAAAATGATATACAAAACAATTCCGTGAGTTGATTAAATAAAATTTTATAGTTGGTCAAAGTGCGTGTTTGTATCGCAAGGTTGGGGCAAAATGACATTTGTTCATATATCTGACGAACTTTTGATTTGTGTGGATAAGTCTTCAAAAATGAATTATAGTATTTATAATTACCTATAAAATGAGACCACAATCGTTATTGTAACCATCATATTGTAGAAGTAATCTAACTCCGAAACTCTCCATGTACCAGTCAAAAGTGAGAAAAAAGCTAGTTTTTTGCTAATAGGCCGAGCA
Source organism: Episyrphus balteatus (assembly GCF_945859705.1). Classification (NCBI taxonomy): domain Eukaryota; kingdom Metazoa; phylum Arthropoda; class Insecta; order Diptera; family Syrphidae; genus Episyrphus; species Episyrphus balteatus. The sequence goes on along the minus strand of NC_079134.1, from coordinate 149,497,045 downwards.
AATTTTGGGAGTAGAGGTACAACCAAAATATAAGTACGCAGTTTTGCAGCCATACGCGTCTTAATATCGATTTCAAATGTCTGACAACTCTCATTTTGTGTTTTATATGGTTTTCGGGGGGTTAAATAACTTAAGTTTTCCACTTAATGTGAATGGGCTAAATTTATACTATTTCCAATTATAAATATAAAATCTGATGCTCTATCATTTTTCCTAAATCTGGACACCTCAATCTCTGCGATCGGGTTAATAGAACTCACGATATAAGCTTTTTTAACTAACCATATCACGCTTTTCAATTCAAATAAACAAACAAAATCTAAACAAAAAAGCCTCTAAAACATAATCGCATCAACGGCTTATATCTTGAGTTCTATTGGTCACATCGTCAAGATTGGGGTGTCTAGATCTAGGAAAAATAATAAAGCACCAGCTTGTATATTTATAATTTCAAAAAGTATAAATTTAGCCCATTCACATTAAGTGGAAAACTTAAGTTATTTAACCCCCCGAAAACCATATAAAACACAAAATGAGAGTTGTCAGACATTTGAAATCGATATTAAGACGCGTATGGCTGCAAAACTGCGTACTTACATATATTTTGGTTGTACCTCTACTCCCAAAATTTGCTCGGCCTATTAGCAAAAAACTAGCTTTTTTCTCACTTTTGACTGGTACATGGAGAGTTTCGGAGTTAGATTACTTCTACAATATGATGGTTACAATAACGATTGTGGTCTCATTTTATAGATAATTATAAATACTATAATTCATTTTTGAAGAATTATCCAAACAAATCAAAAGTTCGTCAGATATATGAACAAATGTCATTTTGCCCCAACCTTGCGATACAAACACGCACTTTGACCAACTATAAAATTTTATTTAATCAACTCACGGAATTGTTTTGTATATCATTTTTTAGATAATTTTATTGTTAATAAGTCTTACCTTTGTCAGTTTTTGTTAAAATGAATAACAATAGAGCTTTCCATTAAAAACGATACCAATCTCTTTTCCAAGATGGCGGCTGTTCCCAACCTCCAATTTTCCCAACAAATTGACTTTTATGATAAGGACAACCACCCGAACACATGCCATAAAAAAAATTTTGTCCCGCGAAAAATGCGATTTAATTTACTAATTTCCCTGGGCTATTATAATAGCTCGAAACGTATTTTTTATTATTTTAGCAAAATTCGCACAAAATTTATCTTTTTTCTTTATTTATTTATAGAATGAATCCCTTAAGTGTGCCAAACTTCGATAATTTTGATTAGAAATGATCATATTAATGATTTTTGACCCATAAAGCACCTTTGTGCAACGTTTAATTTTTTTTATTGCAGCAATCCTATCGTATTTTTAATAATATTTTAAGAGGTCACTCGGGCGTATGTGGAACTAAAAAAGTGATAGGTTAGTTATTGGCATATCACTTTCAATCACTGTTTTATTTATACACAAAAACAAATTAAGTATTATAGAGAAAATTACCACAGATTGATGTCTTAACCATATTTCCGTACTTTTTACGTTTTCCCTTCAAGAGACTATTGAAATGTTTATACAAATTAGTAATTTTTATATGAGGAAAAAACAATTTTCAAAACTCTCTTAACTATTTAATGGACTAAACGGTTACAATAAAACCTTATACCATTTCTCACATGTGCCTCCGACTTATTTCAGTATTACTTAGCATGAACTGATGAACTGTTTTGCTCAAATCATCCTACACATAATTTCTTCGTTAACAAAATTCCTATTTATTTATAATTGGCTTAAACGCCTTAAAGGCATTCTTCCACTTCTGAAAAAAAAAACTTATTACACTTGACAAAACCGTTTAACACCGTCTTAAAAAATAACCAACAAAAAAAAAGGTCCTCGATTTCCGTAATTCGAATTAATATTTCCTATTTTTTTTTTTTGTGAAAGAAATTCAAGTGTAATACCTTTCAAGGTACATTTAATTTAACAATTTTATCTGTGAAACAGGAAGGATGTATATATGTACATTATATCTTCTGTATATCACGGCCATCAATTTTTTTTTTCTCTTACTTTAAACGTAGATAGATAAGGTAGGTATATAAACATACTTATCGTTCTATCTATAGATATGCATGAATGTACATACCGCAACCAAATTATCTTTGAAAAAAGCATCCTTTTTGAAATAAGCTGCTTACCGGATACAAAAGAAAAGAAAAAAAAACAAATTTTGTCTGTCTTGTTGTCATTTTCTTCCTTTTTTTTGGAATACGAAGGCGAAGGTTAAAATTGCGTTGAGCTTATTCCAAATACCAAGGACTTTATTTTTTGATTTCGTTTTTAGGTAAATTTTTTGAATTGGATTTGGTGACGAATTTTATTTGATTTTTAAAAAATTTTTTTTTTTCGAAATCCTTTTTCTTGCAAAAATACATGCCAGGATATGAATTCACCTTTATTTCATTCTTGGATTCAGGATAATCCATTGAATGAGAAAAAAATCGTTCAATTATATTTTTCGTCAAAAAAAAAAAACTCCTTTAAAGTCTATCAATGTTTCTTTGAGTAACACTGCAACACTAACTCTTGTACTATAACAGACATTTACACTTTTTCAAGTTAAATATCTCTTTAAATTTTAAATCGTTTTTCCAATATTAAAATCCATTGGGATTCAAATTCATTTGAATCGAAGTAATCCTTTATTTAAATTGACATACTTTTCACGGAATTCCTTTTCCGTATCACAAATATGTTTTTTTGTTAAGATACAATATTATACACACTCTGCATAGAAATGTACTGAATTGGTATATGAATGCACCGAGGACATGTTGTCATGTTGAAAAAGTGCCAAAAACTCCATTAGGCTAAAAACGGAAATGACAATAATTTACGAGAACTGCAATGTCCTTAATATGGATTTTTTATTTGTTTATTTATCTATGTACCTACCCCCGTATTTATAAACGTTGTATAACTTTATACAACTGTTTAAATTTGGAAAATGTGATCAAAAACCTTGTTTATTGTTGTCTTATAGCTGTCAAAATTATACACAAGAATAGATTGTCTTAACCGCGAATAATGTGATTATTATTTTTATTAAATGAAGCATATTTCCAACAATTTAAAAAAAGTTATGCAGTGTATAAGTAGACAAAAATCTAATAAATACGACTGCTAATGTCTCCATAAAATATTTTTTCCTGAAAATAAATTTAGTTTTTGTTGATATATTTAAGATTTAAATTACTTTTATTGAATTTATACTATGTACAGTAAAGTATTTGACATTCTTTAAGAGACACAAATTCCAAATTTCTAAAATCAATATTTTCATTGTTTTTGATTGCAATTTGATTTGGGTTATTTCGATTAGAACCAATTTATTACTGTGTAACTCTGGGCATTCTAATAATACATAGGAATAATGTTGGTTTTTCAGTTTGGGCAGAATAATATCCGACAGGTTAATTTCCTTGCAAAATATTGAATCATATTTATGTTATCACAATTTGAAAGGTAAATATGTTTAAGTTTAAATGTTTTGCAGTTGTGTGTTGTGTACAAACTTAGTTTTTAAAAAATGTATGTTTATTAGACTGATTCAAAAAAAATTTTTTTTTTTTTTGTTCAAAGCATTGTTGAAAATATTGTTGGAAATGACGAAAAAAAAATACTGTACAAGTTTCAGCCCTTAATGTTAACATTTAGTACCGCCGCATTGCAATTTTCTATTTCCCATACGATTTGTATGGGAAAGATTGTGTATTTGTGTTTAGAATTTTGTATCTTTTTAATGGTTCATCCAAAAGGCTTGACAAAATCATTTTCTTTTATAAAATTGTCCGCTCTACAAAAAAGCTCTTATTAATTTTTTTGATTTACCCCCGCGTTTCGAAGTTATTCAACTTTAAAATATAAAAAGTAATTTTTTCTCATTTTTTTTCCGATTTTTTGACGAAATTATTATGTTTTTCAAAAAATTTGGCAAAATTTTCGAATATTTGTATTCTATGTTGTGTTTTGGTTTCACAGACCCTTTTATATAACTCACACACCCCTAAAACTATCATATTAGATTTTTTCAATAAATTCGAATTATTCATTTTTTCAACTAAAAATTATTTTAATTAATTTTTCGCGTCCGTTTTTTTTTAATTTCATAAATGCAATCTTGTAGAGCGTTCAATTTTATACAAGAAAATGATTAAATCTAGCCTTTTTGATGAACCATTAAAAAGATACAAAATTCTAAACACAAATACACAATCTTTCCCATACAAATCGTATGGAAAATAGAAAATTGCGATGCGGCGGTACTAAATGTTAACATTAAGGGCTGAAACTTTTACAGTATTTTTTTTTCGTCATTTCCAACAATATTTTCAACAATGCTTTGAACAAAAGAAAAAAAAATTTTTTTTGAATCAGTCTATTGTTTATAATAAATTATATAGACTGAATTCACTTTCAAAACCTACTGGGTATTTATAAAATATATTTTTGCAATCGCACGAATTTGGTTATGCATAAAGACAGATTGGTAAATTTTGAAGATTAAAGTTCGCATACAATTTGGATGGAGAATAGAAAACGCTATGAGAATTGTACTATATTAGTTGAAGGGTAAATAAAATTAAACTTGCTTAATTTGTTGGTCAATTTTTAAAGGTAATAATACTCTGGTCACGGTGGCGTATGAGCAACTTTTATTGCTATATAAATTTGTTAATATTATGTTTTGAAATTATACGAAATATTTGTCAAAGCAGTAAAAAAGAAATAATTTTGAGACGTGATAAGTTCTTATACAACTTATTGAAAAAATTGATTTTCTTAAAAATATTTTTTTAAGGTATTTTTGTTTAGAAAAATAATAAAACAATTTTTATTAGAAGACAATGCAAAAACCATAATTCTTATTTTGAAAGTACTGCCTTAAAGACCAGCCCAAAAGAAGTTTTATCAAAAACGGAAGCAACCGAAAAAATGTGTATTTAGAATTGATTTAACAATAAAAGAGCTTTTTTCTGATTTTTTTAACTTTTTTTGTTTTAACAATTACAAAACTTGTATTGTATTACTTGCGATATAGGTACTATAGGCAAGTTTAGGATTCGTAAAAAAAATCGAACTCGAGATAACAATTTTACATGACATTACGATGATGGAGAATGCCAAAAAAGTGGTTCCGGCAATTCTGTCTGTCTGTCTGTCCGTCTGTAAGTACCTGGAACTGCAGCCTAAACTAATGGACCGATTTTCTTCAAACTTGGTAGTTAGCAGTTTTTGGTGATTCATTAGAGGAGAAATTGAAATTTTTGTTTTATGAGCAAAACTAACGGTACCTGCCATATAACGGAAATAGAAAAGTTAATATTTTTCAAAAACGGCTCTAACGATTTTGATTAAAATTTTTGTGTATATTATTACACATAAGATAAAATTTTTGAAATAAAAAAATATTTTTTGTACCGTTATTAACGGTACATGTCATAGAACGGTTTTTTTTTATTTATGAATATCTCGTACAAGACTAACCCGATTTCAGCGAATATTTTTATACAAAAGCGTTCAAGTAAAGGTAATACAAAAATTTTAGAAAATTTTCAAAAAACACATTTTTGGATTTTTAAAAAATATTTCAAAATTTATTTTTGAAAAATCAATTTTGGGTTTGTGAAAAATTTTGAAATTTCGTTTTTATGTGTAAACTTATTATTTCCTCAAAATGGCATACTCATATTTTTTTTTGAAAAATGTTAGAAAATTTGTATATATAAAAAATTATTTTTTTAAAAAACGGCTCTAACGATTTTGAAAATTTTTTTTCTAAAAATTCCTTTTTATACAAGAAAAAAATGATAAAAATAATTTTCGTGTGCAAACAAGGAGTAAAAATTTCAAAAACCTGCAATCACAGGATTTCCTCTTACTTATAGCATATATTTTGTTGCTACTTTGATACTTTTACTTTTCATATTTTTCCGATATATTCAAATGTTCTGTACAAAAGCTTTCAAACAGACTAAGATGTAAATTTAAAAGAAAGAACGTACAGTACATATTTGGATTAAAAAAAAAATCATGTGTGCAATTCACACGTAGTAGAAGTGAAACCTTTAAAAATCATTTTTCTTGGAAAAAAAATAAAATAGCAAAAAATCTACCTTTTTTTTATTCTATCACCTTTAAATCCATGTTTTTTATATAACAACCTATACAAATTTTATAAATAATTTCAAAACAGGTGTTTTGAGGTATTTTTCAAGTTTTTCAATTTAAGATTGTGTAACTTGTAGAGCACTTACCGTTATGTGTGATATATCAAATGCAAGGTAATATTAACAGCATGCGTATTAAAGTAAAATAAAATGTTTGTGTGCTCTAGATCAAAAGATATAACGTGTTTTGAAAAAGAGCATCTTTTAACCGTTATCTCAAGATATTGAATATCTACAGCATAAATTTCATTTAGGGGAAGTGGGGGCAAGGCAGCCCACTTAGTGTTTGACTGTTTTTATCCATTAAGTTTAATGTTTTTTGGAGAAACTCTCATTATTATATATAAAAAAAATACTGAACAAAAGATAATACGTTTTGAAAAAACATCAAACAAAAAACCGTCTTGCCCCCACATGGGGATAAGACCGCCCTATCAAATTTTGTTGACAGAAAGACCGTTTCTATTCTTTTAAATGTAATAATAAAACAATTATGCTATATTTTCATTAGTTCTCACTCCAGCACAAGCTTTTTGGTACCATTTGGTACACATTTAATCCAACAATACTTTGGATTGGATCAAGAAAACAGTTGCAGATAGAAGGTACAAATACAATCTGCAAAGTCCTCTTCATCAGAATCATCAATTACAGTATTGTTTGGCGCCTGTTGCTAAGCTCTTTGGAAGATTTAACGGTGAACTTCTTTTTTCACATTGTTTAAGCTACCATAGCTTTCAATTTCGCCCATGGGCGGTCTCGCCCCAGTCATATCATATTTGCTGTTCTGTATTATTTTTTTTTTTAATTTATCTTTATGACTCCTTCTTTTTAATATTCACTTTCTATTATAAAAAAAGGAAAAGTTAAAAATTTTAATTATTTCAGTGTCAAAAATACAACTGACTTTTCACTTGAACGATAACAATTTGATGAAAAATCACAAAATTTACCGTAACTCTTCGGGGTCTTAACCGAAATTGCTAAAACTTACAGACGTGATCGATCGTACCAAAGGGCACCTATTTTATACTGCAAGTGTTGCCAATTTTACTTTTTTTAATACAACATAGTACGAAAACCGTCTTGCCCCCATAGGTGGTCTTGCCCTATCTATCTATTAAAACAAAAAAGTTAAAATCAATAGATTTTTCCTGTCACTTTTTCGTTTCATCTTGTTTCAAATCACTCTATGATACTAAAGAAGTTTTCACTTCAAAAAATTCATTTTTGAAAAATTAGTTTCGAAAACGTGTTGATAATTTGTTTGAAATATTGGTTTCAGAGAGTTATTAATATAATTATTAAAAAAAAAGAGCATAGCAATTTAAACAAATAGTTAAAGAATTGTAATAAACAAAAATTAATTGTGGGCGGAGGAAGAAAAATTGATACTCTGTTGCAAGGTATGGAATTTTGGAAATTTCACAAAACCTGCATTTAATCGAAAACCCTATCAAATGATTTGGGATGAGCAATTTACCAAATTCTGGGTGTAACAAAACTTTTTCAATTCTTAAGAAATGTTCCTCAAAAGAGAGTACAAATTTGTTGGTACAATATAAAAAGAAGCTTTAAGAAAAATTTTCTAATTTAAATTAGGTAAATCTGAACGTTCTAATAATACGTTTCATCAATCTTATCTATATAGAAACTCGAAATTTAAACTCAAACCACATTTCCAACTCTTAATTTAACATATACAATTTTTACAATCGTCAACAATTTCTACAAAAATTTCCATCACTTACTAACAATCCTTATCTTATAAAACTTCCCTCAAGCATTATTTTAACTTGCATTAATCTGTCTGTTTTTCTGTTTAAACTCTTTTCTCTGCAATTAACAAACAATATAACCGATATCTAGCTCAAGGCACACCTTAACACTCATCTAGTAGAAGAAAACTTCAAGTAAATATCTCTCTCGGTATTATCATAACTTGAAAGTGAATACCCTCACAGAAACGCCCCAAGAAACACGCACGCACATCATATATGCCATCATGAACAAAATAATTGTTTTACAACGCCAACATCCATCTCAAGTGTCTTATTCTAGAGAAACTATACTTACATCCTGACTGCATGCTGCAATTCCTCTTCTTTTCTTAGATGCATACGAGAGATATAAATATGTAAGGATATAACATTTTCAGATACAAAATATTAAAATACTAGCTGACCCGGCGGACTTCGTTCCGCCATTTCTTGTATTTATTTCTAATGTTCGACTCTGTAATTGTTTAATTTTCAAATGAAAAAGAGGATCAAAACTTGAAGAGTTCATAAAATGAGTTTAAAAATATTCACTTTTAAACTTTTAGCAAAAGTGGCCTATGCAAAATACTCATGCATGCGCATAACTAAAACCTATATTTTCTATTAGTTTGAGATTTTTTGCAGGCTTTTAAAAATTCAAAAAAATTAAAAAAAACTACTCAAAAATGTTCCTAAAAATGAGTTGTTTTTCAAAAACTCATATTTCAAAATGAAGTGCCTATGAAAAAAATCCGTTTGAGACACCTAATTTTTTTTTTTTAAGTATCGTTCCAATGGTGTAACTCTTATTTCTGTAAAAAAATTTCCCTACCTGTAATAAGACTTTTGTCGAATGTCAACCACATGTTTTCACTACAACTTAATTTTGAATTTTTTTAGAATTTTTTCAATTCGTTTTTCAACCTTAAAAATAAATTTATCTGTCATTTAAAAAAAAATTCAACTCTCTTCACCTTACCGTTTATAAAATAGCCTCGTTTTTCAATATCGTGTTACCTCTTTTTACCCTATAAAATCATTAATTTTTTAGCCTTAAACCATCTACTGTTATTCCCCTTTGATTAAAAAAAAAATAAGAAAAATAAGTCAGCCGGTGTTGCCGGTTTATATACCTATAAGATAGCAAGACCCCCGACCGATTCGCAGGGCGTTAAAAAAACTGTTTTTTTTTTTTAATTTTTTTGTATATGTATGTATTTTATTGATTATTTTTTACTCTAATGCTTTTTTATAAACTATATTTTTGGTTTTTCCTTGGTTGGTCGTATAAATGAATAAGGCTGATGGCTTACCAACACGTGAACAACCAACATAAAGTTGACCATGGGAGAAAACTGGATGTTCCAAATGTATACCACAGATTTCAAGGGTTTGGCCTTGAGATTTATTAACGGTCATACCAAAAGCGACACGAACAGGCAACTGCAAACGCTTAAATTCAAAAGCCAAATCAGATGGAATCATTGGTATTCGTGGTATTAAAACATGTTCGCCCTTAAATTTACCAGTTAAAATTGTTGCTTCTATTAGATTTTTCATTAAACGTTTCACTACCAATCTGGTGCCATTGCATAATCTTGGATGATTAAGATTTCTCAGCATAATAATTGGAATACCAACTTTTAATTTCAAATAATGTGGTGGAATTCCTGGTAGATCCAATGAATTTAAAAATTCAGTTGGATAGTTTACGACTTCATCCGGATTCGTGACGGTATCGATAGATTTGTAAATTACAATTTCACCTGGTATTTTGTTCAGAATTTCCTCATTGATACTTATAACATCCTTATTTGTACATGCCAATATACATCTTTGACTTAACCAATCATAGTTTTGATAATTATTTACAATATTAGGAAACACACTTTGTATTAGCGCAGCATTCGATTCTGATAACGAACAAAAATTATTTGGGAATGTTATTTGACCATCAATATCAAGAGGCAGTTCACCATTTCCAATTTTCAATAATTGCTTGGAAAATTCTGCCGCTGTTGGATCATTTTGCAATAACACTCTTACATTTTCGTTGAGAGAAAGTGTTTTCACATACTTCCACAATGTTGAAGATTTCAAGCTAGCATTTAATTCGTCAGCAGCAGTAGATCGAGGAATAACCGGGAGTGTTTGCCTGAAATCTCCAGCAAATAACACCAATGCACCACCAAAAAGACGATTATTACCTCTCAAATCTTGTAATGTACGATTGAATGCTTCTAAAGATTTTTTGTGCGCCATGGTACATTCGTCCCAGATAATAAGTTTACACTGCTGCAATACTTTTGCCATTCCGGATCTCTTTGAAATGTTACATGTTGGCAATTCCAAAATATGAACATTTAAAGGCAATTTTAGAGCCGAATGAGCTGTTCGACCACCATCCAATAATGTTGCTGCAATTCCAGACGATGCAAGCGCTAACGCTATGTCTTTGTTCATTCTCACAGCAGCCAAAAACAATGATAGTAAAAATGTTTTACCGGTTCCACCAGGAGCATCCAAAAAATAAAATCCACCATTTCCAGCACTAACTTCGTCCATGATTTTAAAGTAAGCTTCCTTTTGTTTTTCATTCAATAATGGAACATTTCTTTGAACATATTGATCTAATGTATTTGCATCATAATTTCGTTCACGATCTAAATCCAAATTGAAAGTGCCATGCATTGCACGATCAGGTGAAATCATACCTACTTGTGATAGAAGTTTATTTGACATTGCTAAACACAAATCTTCAATCATAATTAATGCTTCGTTATGAATTTCTGGTGTAAAATCCAATTGTGGATTCATTCTTAGACGACGAACTGTATGTAAAATATCTTCTGACAAATGATCACAATGATTTGCCCATAGCTCTCGTGGATTCGACGGACTACATGCAGATATTATAATTGCAAATAAAGTACGCATTTGATATGGATTTGCCGCAAGAGCAGCATCTTGTAATGTATTATTCCAATGTTGGTCATCTTCCAGTAAATTTAAACGCCGGCATGCTTCACGATATGTAGGACATAAATACCCATCAACTGTTCGTAAATCTGCAAAAGATGTTGGCCCACGAACATTTATTAATAGTAAACGCAAAAAATAACATTCCTCAGTATTTGGATGGACCGTATAAATGCGGCCAATAGCATCCGTTTGAAATATATCAATGTGACCATCAACTCGATTTCCTTGTTTACGTTTTTGAAAATTTTTATTTGATGCTTGCCAGGTATAATATTGAGGAACCTCTGAATATAATAATGTTCTTGCAAATTGATCAGATGAACTTAAATTAAAAAATGCGGTTAATGTTGTTTCCGGTGGGCTTTCTGCTCTTACTTCCGCATTTTCAGGAGTGTAATAGACTCGTTGCCCATTTTCAAGATGGACAGACAAATGAAGAACAGTTGGATACCTATCATGAATCGGAAATGAAAAAATATGCCATACTGCTTCATTACTACTAATATATCTGCCCATTTGATATTGATCAATTTCATCATTTTTGTTCTGATTTGGAACACCAAAAACGGCCATATCGCTCCCCTTGTTTATATATTTACAAATATATTTTATAGATTTTACAGAATTACAAATTTCAACATTTATATGCGCCTTAAATGTTTTAGACAACAGAGGCGAATATGGTACAATCCAACGATTATCAATTTCGATTTCTTGATTATTAACTCTCAAACGAAATGATTGTCCACTGTCATTTATTGCGCGACGACGATATAATGGATAACCGTCATGACCAGTGATTGTTTGTTGAACCAATTCTTTAGGAAATCGCTTAGAACAATTGCCATCAATCATACACTGTGATTGAGGGTTTAAAACGCCACATGGTCCATGGATCATGTTCTTAGTCACAATTTCAAACAATTCAGGGTCAAGGGTTTTATCCGGAATTTCAGCAGATACAACAATATCAATTTGATCTGTTGTGATTTTTGTGACAAACCATATCAAAATATGGGCATGAGGCAAACCTCTCTTTTGCCATTCAATAGAGTACATCCAGCAACGAACACCACCAAAAACTTTATGTTTCACAATAAAATCCATTAACGATCTTAGCTTTTGTCTAAACACACGCGCTGTTATATCATGTCGATCAATCGGTCTTTGCCCTAAAAGCAAATGGTCTCTTATTTCTTTCCATTGCGGATTGCAAGTATATGTTATAAATAAATCTGGCCGACCATCACGTCGTACATAAGTCATACCATCCTGGGCGTATTCATGCATGTGACGTGGGCTACCGATGTGTGATGATGGCAAAATAACTAATTGGCCAATATCATTTAAATTTCCATCATTGTGGACAGCATCACGTAAATGAATATATTCTTCACGGCGCAATTTTTGCTGATTAAATCTGAGGTAATTTAAACGTTCCGTTTCAATTTTCGCATACATATCGACTACGTTTTTTTTGTTTTTTTTTTTTGAAGTTATACTTCTTATGGGAGGGTGGGTATGAAAATTTACTTTTTGACAAGAATGTCAAAGGGATTATGACGCGATCACCCTGGGTAGCAGGGCTGTCGTTTCACCTTTAGAGTAGGCAGTACTTTAGTATTTAAAAATGCAGTACGCCGTAGTACGGCAAACATAAAACACACAACACGTTGCAAGTTACATGTTTCATGTGGCAAGTTGCATGTGGCAAGTCGTATGTGGCAAGTTGCATGTGGCAAGTTGTATGTGGCAAGTTGTGTGTGGCAAGTTGCATGTGGTAATTTCCATGTGGCAAGTTGCCAGGGTTGCAAAAAGCTCACATTTCAGCTCAGCTCACAGCTCAGCTCAAATTTGAGCTAGGTACCATAGCTAAGCTCATTTGAGCTGAGCTGAAAGTGAGCTGAGCTGAAAGTGAGAGCCCCAACTTCCAACGCATATATCTCGGAATTTTGAAGAAAATGAAAAAAATTTTTTTGATGCCAAAAGGTAGCGAGGACTCTAACCTACATTTGGGTACAACTCCCATCCCTGTAGGTGCACGCGTTCTCAAACCGGGTGAACTTAAAGGTAAAAAAAAAGTTAAGCCCGATTCTGAAAAAATAGGTATGATGTGGCGGTTTAACATGGAAGATGATTTTTTAAAAATCTGAGAATGTGCAAAGCGTAGGCCCATGACACAAGCTATCATTTGGCATCACTCCCAAAAATTGCTCTCAAGCCGTTTAGCTTCCAGGAGCGTTCAAAGATTCGGGGATTTTTCGAAAAAAAATGTTACCCCAACTTTCAAACGCGATTTTCTCGGAATTTTGAAAAAAATCGAAAAACCGGATTATACCACCATCGGCTAGCTGAGAATATAAGCTTTCATATGGCACCACTCCCCTGTCTCTAGATCAAAGCGTTCCAACGCCTATATCGCGGAATTTTGAAGAAAATGAAAATAAAATTTTTGATGCCAAAAGATAGCGGGGACTCTAACCTACATTTGGATACAACTTCCATCCCTGTAGGTAAACGCGTTCTCAAACCGGGAGAACTTAAAAGTAAAAAAAAATTAGGCACGATTCTGATAAAATAGGCATGATGTGGCGGTTTAACATGGAAGGCAATTTTTTAAAAATCTGATAATGTGCAAAGCGTAGGCCCATGACACAAGCTATCATTTGGCATCACTCCCAAAAATTGCTCTCAAGCGGTTTAGCTTCCAGGAGCGTTCAAAGATTCGGGAATTTTTCGGAAAAAAAAATTACCCCAACTTTCAAAACCGATTTTCTCGGAATTTTGAAAAAAGTCGAAAAACCGGATTCTACCGGAATTTTTTTTTATGATAAAAAAAGAAATATTTTACTAAAAAAATAGAAATATATTTACTATCAAAAACACCAAGAGAAAAGATCACGAAAAATTATCTGTCTTATTTATAAAAATATCTATGTGTTAAAATAATTCCATTAATAACTAGAACCAAACATCTTAAGCTATGGTGTTTTATAAAAGTTTAAAATATCTTCATATTTCATTGTACTTTCCAAATAAAAATCAATGTATCCTCTCACCCATCACAGCTCAGCTCACTTTACCTTAGCTCACCCAACAGCTCAGCTCACTTTCAGCTCAGCTCAAATGAGTTAACCATATATAGTACGTTCTGAACCGCACAACATGAGTAAAGTTCACAGATTAAATTGAAAACTACATGGACGCAAGGAGGATGAAAGAATTAATTTATTGTTCACTTGATAAAAATAAAAAAATAAAAAAATATCATGTGAAAGCTTAATATTTCACCTTTCTAATGACGGTTCAATCTTATTTTTGAGATGACTACAAAAGAAGTAAGAATTTTTTAAAGCCAACCACGTCGAAATAACACACTTAGATTACGGTACATCCCTCACTGCAACGCACTGGTGACTCGTCATGGGCAACAGATCCCCACAGGTATTTTGAGGTATTTCTGAAGTTTTTTAATTTACCATTGTGAAGCTTGTAGTGAATGCAGCGTTATGTGTGATATATCAAATGAAAGGTAATATTATCAGGATGCTCAATACAGATAAATCAAGTTTTTATAAGCTCCAGATCAAAAGATGTAACGTGTTGAAAAATAAAGTTTTATTTTACCGTTATTTCAAATTTGTCATTACAAAATTAATTGAAACTTGGTACAAATATAGTCTTGCTCATTATCTATCTACACTGTAAATTTCATTCATTTATCTATTGAGGAAAAAAAGATAAAAATAAAAAACTGTTAAAAACAGCCAAAAAACTTGGGACAAAAAAAAATTGTTTTTCCCGTTATTCGGTCAAAAATCATTTTAAAAATTCAAAAGTTTGTACATGCATGCGCATGATTAAAACCTATATTTCCTATAAATTTGAGATTTTTTGCAGACTTTTAAAAATTCCAAAAAAATAAAAGACTACTCAAAAATGTATCTAAAAATTAGGTTGTTTTTCAAAAATTTTTATTTCAAAATACAGGGCTTATGAAAAAAATCCGTTTTAGACCCCTAATATTTTTTTTAAATATCTTTCTCATGGTGTAACTCAAATTTCTGTGCAAAATTTTGCGCACCTGTAATTAGTCTTTTGTCGAAGGTCTATGACTGCAAAAAAACCTTCACAACTTGGTTTTGAAATTTTTTTGAATTTTTTCAATACCTTTTTTAACTATTGAATGAATTTGTCTATCATTTAAAAAAAAAGTCAACTCTTTACGACTTACCGTTTAGAAAATAGCCTCTTTTTTCAATGTCTTGTTACCCCTATTTACCCTATAAAATCTTAAATTTTTTTTTGCCTTAAACCTTCTCCTCTTATGCCTCTTTGATTTAAAAAAAAAATTAAGAAAAAAAGTCAGTCGGTGTGGCCGGTTAGCGAACGTACACAAAACCAAACTTAAATATATATAATAGATATTCCTCCTCCTTGTTCGTGCTTTTGTGTATAAAACTTTCCTTGTAAGTTGATGTACCTTACCTATGCGTTTTAGTTATCTCGCATGTAAGACAACTTTATGTCACTTTCTATAAACCGGAAGAGAATCCATTGTGTGATGGAGAATCAGGACACACACATAAATAATAGTCTTCTCCTACAACTACTCGAAAGGTAGGTCATTCGGAGAACTCTTCAAAACGATATTCGTGCATAATTAAACAAGGACGACGACGATGTGTCTCCTCTCTGTGTCACAGTTTTGTTGTTAATTGAACCTGCTTTACTCATATTTTAACATTTTACAATGTGTCACAGAGAGTTGCTCTTTCCGGTAGACTATGTCGTCCATTTTTTTTTTCTTTTTTTTTAACGAGTATGTCCTTAATTTTTTTTTTGTATCAAATAATATTATTATCCTTCGAAGGACGAACAAAAAAAAAATTAAAGGTTATTTTAAACAAAAAAAAAAACATGAAACAAAATTTATATTAAAATTCCTTTTTTTTTGTTGGGTGCCATAAAAAATGCCAAAAGCATATCCTGCAGGACATTTTCTTTGGTTTTTCAACCATCGACATCCGGCATTTTCTAATGAGATTGTGGTCTTTTTTTTTAATATCATTGTTAGATGAAAAAAAAAATCATTTTATTTGCCTATTTATTTGGGTGTTTTGACATTTAATGACAAAAGAAAAGTCTAAATAGCCGGAAGGGATACAAAAATAACAACAAAAAAAATAGCAAAAGGATAAACATTTAATGAGAGAGAACAGAGAAGAGAAAAACAAACAAAAGATTACACAGATTGGAATAATAATTTTGTATTGCATTCTCAACCAAAAGCTGGAAATATAAAATAAATGAGGTTTTCTGTTCATATCCTTTATCCTAGAAAGTCCTTAAAAAAAAAAAAAATTGACAAGATACCTATAGTTTTCCTTTTTTGTGTTGGAGGTAATTTTCAACGTTTTATTTCATCAAGATAAAAACATCAACTTTGTTTCCTCTTGCACATAGACGATAAGTCTTTGGGGGTTTTTTAAATAAAAATGATTGCAACGAAAAAGGACCTCTTGTAGGGGAGAAAAAAAAATAAAATCCAATTGCAGCATAGTATTTAGGTATACCGAAACCGACTCTATCCAACGGAAAAGTGTTATTTTGGTTTCATTTACAATTTCCCGGGTTTTATTTTGAGGGACCAGCTGGCAATGGTGTTTTATATACTCTTTTTTTTTTGTTGGTTTCCAGTTGTATAAGGCAAAGGATATTATTGCACAATTTGAAAACTAAAAAAAAAAATGAAATAAAAAACCTTTACTATCCGGCAACCATCACAACATAATCCATGAAAGTTGGTTCGTTAAGTCCTTTTCGTTTTGAGAAATTCTCATCAAAAAAAAAAATTTAGTCAAATTTAACAACTATACTCGCTATACCACTGATGTATAATTTCATAGGAAACTTTGTTCTGCTAAAATAAAGGACATAATAATGGCTGCAATGAGGGAAATTCATTGACAATGATTTACAATTTATGATAGAGAGGACAAGAATTTATAGTTTTGGTAGTATATTTCATAGAAATTGGGAACCGTGGAATATCATAAATTGAAGTAAAGTATTTTTCTTTTTAAATTTTCCAGAAGGACATGTTTTTACATTATTGGACACAATATAATGTTCGATTCATTCGTCACAAAGATTATCTGGCAATCAAAACATGAAAGATCAAGGAATAACTATTCTTTCGAATGATTTATAAATGACACATTTAAATGTTTAATCCTTTTAAATAATTTGACCCAGCAGTTTGAACCACCCCCAAAATTATTTTTTGCTCATTCGATAGAGAGTTGGCTGAATATCATTACCCTAATTTTTCGCACTCGAGAAATTCACCTTTTTTTTAGTTTTTGTTAAACATCTCGATTTCAATTTATCCTACATAAATGTTGTATGAAAAAACGTAGGCAATTAAATTTCGCGTCTTTTATGTTCCGAACACTTTTTCGATATTCTGAATATTAAAAAAGTTTCAAGCCAAAAAAGTAAAAAAAAAAAACGAAAAAATTGACAATTTTAAAGTTTTGAGCACTTTTATCAAAATTATGAAAAAATTATTCACCTCAAAATTCTCTGCATTTGTGCTGTACAACTTTTTTTTGTATCGCTATAAATACAAAAGTTATTAAATGCTCTTTTTTTTGTGTTTTTTATCTTTACTTTTTTCATGTTTTTTTTTTTTTACCAAATCTTGAATTTTAACTAATTAGTGAGTATTTTATAGCTTTATGTTACAAGAGAAAATGCAGGACCTGCAATTTTTTTATATTTAAGTCTCTTCATTTCGTAAAAAAGGGGTATTTTCTAAGAAAAAAAAAGGATTAATAACTTCATTAATTATAGCGATACAAAAAAAAGTTGTATAGCAGAGTTGTAGAGAATTTTAAGGTGAATAATCTTTTCTCGGAAGGTTTTTTCATAATTTTGAAATTTCGAAAAAGTGTTCTTAACATAAAAGACGCGAAATTTAATTGCCTACGTTTTTTGTTTTACAACTTTTATGTAGGATAAATAGAAATCGAGATATTCAACAAAAACTAAAATTCAAGATGTCGGCCGAAAGGTGAATTTCGCGAGTGCGAAAAATCAGGGTAATGATATTCAGCCAACTCTCTATCGAAATTTGGGGATGGTAAAAACTGCTGGGTCGCCCATATATAAAAATCATAAATACTCGACTATAAGACAAGACTGTGTTAGGATAGAGAAGATGGTTGACTGTCTACTTTTCCCACTTTTCCTTACAATTAAGACAAATTGTGAAAGGGCAAACATTCCTTATCACATGCTTTCTTAAATCCTTAAACTCGGAACGGGTTAATTTTTCTGAGAAAATATTCCGAATGAAGCTTCGAATGAACTTCAAAATATTGGCAAGTTGAAGAAAAAATATTTTACTAAAGACTCTTTTAATTTATGTCAGACAACTTTGTTCCTGTTAATTTCTCTTAGAGAACACAGCTTTATTTAGTATGTATTTTTACCCATAAATTGAGGTTTTCCAGTTAACTGGTGATAGCTAATATCCTCTTCTATTTATGTTCACTTTAAATCATATAAAAATAGTTATTGAAATAAAACTAAAGAAGAATAATTAAAAATTGATTTTTTGGAGAGTTTCATGAATGCAAAAATTTATAAAATTTGTTTTTTTATAATTGCTTAAACACGTTCTTAATTATGTTGACCATAATTTAATTTCTAATATGAAAAGTGAATTTTAGAAATTTTTTTTTAAACAATATTTTATGTTTCTTATTTTAATTATTTGACAGGTAGGTAACATTAATTTTGGTTGTTAACAAAATTCAATTTCTGATTTATTATCTCGAAGTCAATTTTTTGACGAAAACTTGCCCTATAGCAACTATAGCGGAAAAGTGCATTTTTTTAAATTTTTTATTGAATTGACAGAAAGGTGAAAAAAATCTCAAGAACAATATTTATCAGCGTAATTACAAAAAATTTTATAAAAAATGCTGTCACAAAGGAAGAAACATTTTCAAGTTGTTGTTGTTATTTAAAGATTACATAAATTATTTTAAATATGTTTTTGTAACCATGTGAACGTTTTTTCTTAAAAAGGTTCGCTGCAAGCGCCATTTAAAATTCGACCCGTGAAAAGTCGCCAAAAGTCAGGAAATAAAGAAGCCATACTGAACCATCTAGTATTGTTTACTAAGGCCCAATTTATTCACATTCCATTAAACTAAATCCGCCATTAAACAAATGGAAATTTTAAAATTTGTATGCGATTTGACAGTTTTCTAATTTTTAATGGAGAATTTAAATATAATGGAGATGAAATAAATTATATACCTACATGATATGTCTATTTTGGCAATTTATTGAAAAAGTTAGATTTGGGGGACCCATCGATCAAAGATTCAGGTTTTCCCTGTGCTAGGTAAGCCACTTTAAGTATGAACATTGAAGCATTTGCACATCGAAAGCCGCATGTTTGAGTATAGCCAGCGGAAGGGTTCGCAAAACTATAAATTCTGGCATACATACGAGTAAATTAGATGCCTACTCTCCTTGAAATCTTTGTGAAACCAGATGGAGAGAGATTTTGAGATTATAGAAGTTTAATAATCCTCACAGAAGTCCCTACACCATACAAATCGAAAAGTGACAGATCTACTATTTGTGGTAATAGTTTGTCAAATTAATATTTCATAAAATATTGACGGACAACGGACAATTTTGTTATGACATTCTTACAGCTGTCAGGCCGATACTCAATCGACTTTCAGAAATGTCAACTATGTTAAATTCTAATTTTTTAATATTTAAATATCCAATGGGTCTAAGGATTTGACAAAAAAAAAACATGGCTAAATTTCACACAGTTCTACAATTGAGAAATGATTCAGAAAACAGGAATTTAGCAGTAATTGTCAAGTTGTCACATTAAACATTTTCACCTGTCGCAATAGTCAATGTTTATCTTTTGAGATTACAGAAAAATTATTTAATTTGCTAGTGGAAAATAGAAAAATTTTGTTTTCTTGTCATTTTTTTTTTCTTTAAACTTACGATAAATAAAAAAAGAGTGTGTGTACACATGTACACGCGACTGAAGTTATACTTCTCATTCAGTATATGTAAATGAATTTCATTTGATATTTTTAATTTCTATTATGAAGTAATTAATCCACACTTAGTTTTTTTTACATTTTTATCAAGTGAACAATAAATTAATTCTTTCATCCTCCTTGCGTCCATGTAGTTTTCAATTTATTCTGTGAAATTTACTCATGTTGTGCGGTTCAGAACGTACGTATATGTTTAACGAAAGTAAATAAATTGCGCATAAAATGTTCGATATGGTAATTTTATGAGAATTGTGTGTAGTAGTAGCAATATGGAACTTGCAGGGTTGCTACAAAGCTCAAAAGTTAGCTGAGCTCAGCTCATATTTTGAGCTAGCTCACTTTTGAGCTATGTACCATAACTCCAGCTCATTTGAGTTGAGCTGAAAGTGAGCTGAGCTGATGGTTGAGCTGAGCTGATGGTTGAGCTGAGCTGATGGTTGAGCTGAGCTGATGGTTGAGCTGAGCTGTTGGGTGAGCTAAGGTAAAGTGAGCTGAGCTGAGCTGTGATGGGTGAGAGGATACATAGATTTTTATTTGGAAAATATAATGAAATATGAAGATATTTTAAACTTTTATAAAACACCATAGCTTAAGATGTTTGGTTCTAGTTATTAATGGAATTATTTTAACACATGGATATTTTTATAAATAAAACAGATAATTTTTTGTGATCTTTTTTCTTGGTTTTTTTAGTAGTAAATATATTTCTATTTTTTTAGTAAAATATTTCTTTTTTTATCATAAAAAAAATTAAGGTACAATCTGGTTTTTCGACTTTTTTCAAAATTCCGAGAAAATCGCGTTTGAAAGTTGGGGTAAATTTTTTTTTCGAAAAATCCCCGAATCTTTGAACGCTCCTGGAAGCTAAACCGCTTGAGAGCAATTTTTGGGAGTGATGCCAAATGATAGCTTGTGTCATGAGCCTACGCTTTGCTCATTATCAGATTTTTAAAAAATCGCCTTCCATGTTAAACCGCCACATCGAGCCTATTTTTTCAGAATCGTGCCTATTTTTTTTTTACTTTTAAGTTCTCCCGGTTTGAGAACGCGTAGACTTACAGGGATGGGAGTTGTACCCAAATGTAGGTTAGAGTCCCAGCTACCTTTTGGCATCAAACAAATTTTTTTCATTTTCTTCAAAATTCCGCGATATAGGCGTTGGAAGTTGGGCGCGCGAAAAAACTTCTGAAAGCTGAACGCTTTGATCTTGAGACAGGGGAGTGGTGCTATATGAAAGCTTATATTCTCAGCTACCCGATAGTGGTATAATCCGGTTTTTCGATTTTTTTCAAAATTCCAAGAAAATCGCCTTTGAAAGTTGGGGTAAAATTTTTTTTCGAAAAATCCCTGAATCTTTGAACGCTCCTAGAAACTAAACCGCTTGAGAGCAATTTTTGGGAGTGATGCCAAATGATAGCTTGTGTCATGGGCCTACGCTTTGCACATTGTCAGATTTTTAAAAAATCGCCTTCCATGTTAAACCGCCACATCATGCCTATTTTTTCAGAATCGTGCCTATTTTTTTTTTACTTTTAAGTTCTCCCGGTTTGAGAACGCGTGGACCTACAGGGATGGGAGTTGGACCCAAATGTAGGTTAGAGTCCCCGCTACCTTTTGGCATCAAAAATTTTTTTTTTCATTTTCTTCAAATTCCGAGATATAGGCGTTGGAAGTTGGGGGCGCTCACTTTCAGCTCAGCTCAGCTCACTTTCAGCTCAGCTCAAATGCGCTGAGCTATGGTACCTATCTCAAAAGTGAGCTAGCTCAAATTTGAGCTGAGCTGTGAGCTGAGCTGAAATGTGAGCTTTTCCAACCCTCGCAACTTGCCACATGGAAATTACCACATGCAACTTGTCACATGCAACTTCCCCCATGCAACTTGCTACACGCAACTTGCCACATGCAACTTACCACACGCAACTTGCCACATGTAGCTTGCCACATGCAACTTGCCACACGCAACTTGCCACATACAACTTGCCACATGCAACTTGCCACATGCAACTTGCCACATACAACTTGCCACATGCAACTTGCCACATGAAACATGTAACTTGCAACGTGTTGTGTGTTTTATGTTTGCCGTACTGCATTTTTAAATACTAAAGTACTGCCTACTCTAAAGGTGAAACGACAGCCCTGCTACCCAGGGTGATCGCGTCATAATCCCTTTGACATTCTTGTCAAAAAGTAAATTTTCATACTCACCCTCCCATAAGAAGTATAACTTCAAAAATATTGGGTTAAAAACAGAAGAATACGATATCCATCAGGTGATTCAAAATTTGTAGAACTTTGTTTATTAAACATAATATTTTTTTAAATTTGGGATTTGTCATACAATTACGTATCTTTCTTGAGAAAAAAAACAGTTTTTTACAAAAATAGTTTATTACTCTAGACCTCCCATTTAACCAATCTTTATTAATGCAAAAAAAAGAGGTTGTCTGTAAAGCCGGTTTACGGGCGATGATTTTACGTGATAACGTCGTAAGAAAACAGGTTGTGTGCTTTTAAAATGAGTCAATTGAAGCGTTTATTTATTTCAAACAATCATAATTTACAAAAAAAGCTAAAAAAAATTACCTTTTTTCTTTTCTCATTATATTAATTTTTTTATTTTAAAAGCTTACAAAAAAAATATGCAATTAAAAAACCAAATATTTCTTCTAAATAATAAAACCATTTTTAAATTTTTACAATGCGCAAAAAGTATTAAAATCATTTACTAAAAACAATAATTTCTTATGAAAAAAGTGAAAAAATCATTTCCATCACCCAAAAATTCATATTTTTGATATAACAACCTTTAATAAATTTTATACCACTTGTAAGCTTATTGCTTCAGCTCAAAATATATTATATATATCTATCATGTCTATTAGGCATCTACAAAAAGAGGTAGAATTTTTTGAACTCAATCAATTTTCATCAAAAAAAGCAAAAAAACATATAATTTTATGTTCTCACACTATTGAATCAATTTTTTTAGACAATCTATAAAAAATTTTATATCATGTAAAAGTTTATAATTTCACCTTTCATATGACGTTTCAATCTTATTTCTGCGATGCCTAGAAAAAAAGTTAGAATTTTTTAAAGCCAACCATGTCGATATTCCAAACTGATATTACGATACTTCCCACAATGGTGGCTGTCCATGATCAACAGATCTCCACAGGTGTTTGAGGTATTTCGCAAGTTTTTTTAATTTAACATTGTGTAGCTTGTAGTGAATGTACAGTTATGTGTAATATACCAAATGAAAGGTAACATCATCAGGATGCTCAATAAAGTTAAATCAAATTTGTATTTGCTTTAGATCAAAAGATAGAACCTGTTGAATAATAAAACTTTATTTTACCGTTATCTAAAAAATTGTGACTACAATATAAATTTCATTTATTTATCTGTTGAAGAAAAAAAGATAAAAATAAAAAACGGTTAAAAAAGGTAAAAAAAAACTTCGGACAAAAAAAATTGTTTTTCCCGTTATTCGGTCAAAAACCATTTTGAAATACCAATTTTTTGCACATGTATGCGCACAGTCATAGACTACATGTTCTATAAGCTTGAGATTTTTTGAATGCTACAAAAAATTTAAAAAAATAAAAACTCACCCAAAAATACCCCAAAATAAGTAGATATTTTTCAAAAATTCATATTTCGAAACCCAGAGACTTAAAAACAAAAATCCGTATCAGATTTCTAACTTTTTTTTTATTATCTTTCGAATGACTTTTTTCAAATTGTCAAACAAAAATTCCCCTACCTATAATCCCTACTTTGTCAAAGGTCTACCTCATGTTTTAGATTTAGAAAACTATTAATAGCTTGGTTTTGAAATTTTTTTTAAAATTTTTTCAATACCATTGTCAGTCTTGCAATAAATTTATCTATTGATTAAAAAAATTCAACTCTTTACATTGTCGCGTTTAGAAATTAGCCAATTTTTTAAAATTTTGTTTTACCCCTATTTACCCTATGAAAAGATAGAATTTTTTAAAATCCTAAATTTATTTAACTTTAGGTTATTATCTTTCAAATAAGTTATAGAAGATTTTTATATATCTAATAGTTTATTTTTAATTTTTAATTGAAATTTTTGCCACACTGCGAAAGTGCGAGAGTGGAACGCGTGAAAATGGCGTCACTTTTTTGATTCATCGATTAATAAGACGTTATCGCGTGAAAAAAAAAAAACTCTTTGTTATACATACAGGGTGTCCCAAAAGTAATGGATCAAACGAAATATGCTGATAGGCCAACTTAAGTTCTCTCAGAATTTGGTAACTTGTTCATCCCAAATCCTTACGGTTTTCGATTTAATGCAGTTTTTGTGATACTTCGAAAAATCCCGACTTTGCAACAGTATTTTACTTCCTCCGCTCATAACTCATTTTTGTTTCTTACAATTCTTTCACTAAAACATTGCCTAATAATAAGAAATAATTAATTAATCAAAATATTTTTTATTTCATATGCCATTTTGCTGCAAATTAATTAACAGTTCCATGTTTTATAAAAACTTAATTTCTTACTTTTATTTCAGAACAACACCCTAAAAAAAATTTGTATGGTTTGACTATGGTTTATTATTTTGAAAACTTGCCGTGTTATTGCAGTTTTCAAAAATGCATAAAAGTTTCCAAAGTTGAAATTAGAACGAAAGATATTACAATTTGAATGCAAAAAAACAGAGGTTTTCAGAGCAAAATAACAAACAAAAATCGAGGCTTTTATTCAAAAAGAAATAAACAAACAACAGTCGAGAAAATGTGTTTATTTTTCTTTGTTATTTTCTCTGAAAAGCCCTGTTTTGTTGCTTTTAAATTGTAATATCTTTAGTTCTAACTTCAACTTTGCAGAGTTTTGTACATTTTTGAAAACTGCAATAACACGGCAAATTTTTAAAATAATAAACCATGGTCAAACCATACAATTTTTTTTCAGGGTGTTGCTCTAAAATAAAAGTAAAAAATTGAGTTTTAATAAATCATGGAACTGTTAATTAATTTGCAGCAAAATGGCGTATGAAATAAAAAATATTTTGATTAATTAATTATTTCTTATTATTAGGCAATGTTTTAGTGAAAGAATTGTAAAAAAGAAAAATCTATTTTTACCGGAGGAAGCAAAATACTCTTGAAAAGTCGGGATTTTTCGAAATTTCACAAAAACTGCATTAAATCGAAAACCGTAAGGATTTGGGATGAACAAGTTACCAAATTCTGAGAGCCCTAAAGTTGGCCTATCAGCATATTTCGTTTGATCCATTACTTTTGGGACACCCTGTATAATAAATTATATTTAATATACATAATTCTTTTGGAGGTCAAAACGACTCAAAAGGATGATTTAAACAAATTTTGCACAAATTTTTTAAGTTTTAATTAAATTGAATAAAAAGTTTTTAAAATTCAATTTAATTTTAATTATTATTTAATTATTTCAAATTTAAATATAAAGTAAGAACAACGAGTTTTTGTTTTTTTTTTTCAAATTCATAAATCATAGTTTTCATTTAACCTGTTATAAAAATACATCCACATACTTCACAAAAACTTTAAAAAAAAAAGTTCTGTAAATCACATTTTTAACAAGAGAGAACCTGAATGATGAAAATAAATCAGTATAAAACAATATCAAAGGTGTTCAAAGAAAACTTCTAAGAAAAAAACGTTTTTCAACAATCTTCTCGCTTTTTTGCAGTTTAAAGATACGTATCAATCAGTATACCTTAAATGATGCCAGTTCACCTATATTTTTATAATCTGAAAGTATTTATAACTCAAACTTTGACAAAATGTCACGAACTACAAAATTAATCGACGTATAACTTTGTTTCATACAAAACTAAACTACCACTTCTACACGTTTAATAAACATTTCCTTGGTTATTTTTATCTCTTCTCAAAGATTTATGGATACAACAAAAGTTTATTTTTACTTCTAAGAAATAAAGTTTCGACAAGTTGTTATCGATTGCGTTAAAGTTGTTAAAACTTTAGTATCTCAGAAAGAGTAGTAAAAGAAACAAAGTGAAAAAAACAAAAAAACTAATAAATATCCTTTCAAAATCAGGACTTTTAATTCTGAGCTAGGAACTTTTCAAAGTAAAAATCTGGCTTTTGTTTTTGAGTTCTTTCATCAAAAATATAATTAAAGTCAATGAACAATATGACAGGATAAACAGAAAAAAAAACAACACTATAAAGTAGCATCCTTTAAAAACAGATTTATCGATACCGCATTTCATCTAATTTAGCTTAATCTGATGAATCCTCAGAGAGTTCCCTCGCACTTGGCAAAAAAAAAAGGATATTAAACGCTAACGACATTTTCATTGAACCTTTCATTACACTCTTATCGCGCACTGACTAATTTATGAAAATATTATTATTTTATATTTACCGAAACCAAACGCATTTTTGTTATGAAATCAACATCATCGACATCACACGCATAACATTATAATCACTGATGCGGATGATGACGGCGAAACATTGAGATATTAGCATCGTGAATAAATTTCGATACACTTAATGCTCCTCTCCGTATACGTAATATATTATTGGTTGTCAATAAGTTTCGACGTTTCTCTGTGTTTTCTCTTCTCCCTTGAAACTGTCACTGTCAGCCATTAACCAAGTCAACTACTGAAATATTAGGTCTTCATTTGGTATCTAGCTATCTCTCTGTTGGTTGTGCTAACAGTGTTAACAATCTAGAAGCATCCAGCCAGGCTAAAACCAACTGGGACACATTTTACACATGAATTGCTACTGTCGACTCGACCAAATGGTGCTCATGCTGATGTTTGTGTTCTGTATTAAAGAGTCAGGGCTGTCGTTGGTGTAAAATTAAAGACAAGGGTAGTGTTTGGATTTAAAATTTTGTTTCTATGCAGAATCCAAAGAATGTAAATTGAAAAAGTTTTTGACTGTCATTAAGATATATATTAGGGTGGGTCAAAAAAATGGAAATTCGTTTTTTTGATTTGGTACTTCGAAAACTCGATTGCTAGACACCTCTAGAATATACTCACCAAATATGAGCTGTTTAAATTAACGGGAAGGTCCTCCGCTTTTTAATTTTCCATTCTTACATCAAGCCTCTACTAAAAAAAAAATATTTTTTTTATTAATTGAATTTTTAGCCAATTTTTTTACATATTCTTGTAGAAAATTGAACGATCTACAAAAAAGGCCTTATACACTTTTTTGAATTATCTAACCGTTTAGTAGATATTTGAGGTCCAAAAATCGAGAAAATCTTTTAAAATTCGTTTTTTGTTCTTAATTTTGTAACAAATTGAAAAATTATAATAATCAAACGCGCATGACATATTCTTGTAGGAAACAGATTGCTCCATAAAAAAGGTCTTATTAACTTTTTTTATTAATCTAACCATTTGAAAGATATTCGAGGTCAAAGTTAAACAAAAATATTAAAACTTTTTTTACTTTTCAAAATTTTCTAATTCACTGAATAGTCATTATTATTAATTATTGTAGGGGCTTAAAAGTTCTACAAAAAAGTCCTTGACCTCAAATTGGTTGCTTCAACCGTTTAGAAGATATTCGCATCCAAGTCGCAATGCATAGGGACCATAAGAAAACTATTGAAATCAGTGGGCATTGGTTTGGATGCGAATATCTTCTAAACGGTTAAAGCAACCAATTTGATGACGAGAACTTTTTTGTAAAACATTTAAGCCCTTACAATAATCCATCGTACTAATTTAATAATAATGACTAAATGAGTTTAAAAAAAAAAATTTTCGACTATTTTTTAACTTTGAAATCGATTATTTTAAAAAATATTGGTTGAAATATATTGATTTTAAAATGACAATTAAATGTACAATCCTCCCCTTCGGAAATGGTATCACTTATAACTGTAAGTCTTGCCGTTGTTTTTTAATAATTTTTTTTTATTTTAATAATTTTTTTTTAGAAAATTGCCCCTCCCTCCTAAAGGGGGGACATAAACCCCCTTCCCATAGTAAAAAATAATTGTATTGAACTCCTCTACAAAAAACTGTTATCAAATCCTAGCGCCCTAGTTATCGTACTACGTGCCAAAATAACATTTTTGTTCGAATTTCTGTATCTGGGTTGAAATCGTAAAATTTTTTGGAATTTTTGAACTTTGACAGCTTATAAATTTTAGGTGGTTTAACCGAGTTATATGTTTTATACATTGATGAAAAGGTATATTTATCTCCTATCAGAAACTGTAAAAAAAATCGAAAATGGGTAAAAATTTGACGAAGCTAGATTTTTTTCAATGTTTGAAGGTAAAAAAAACCGTTTTTTGCCCCTAACTCCAGATTTTGGGGGTGTTAGGGACTTTTTAAATACCGTTTCGTAATCAGTGCGACTAGCTCTACAAAACGTAATAGGTCTCCGCCGTGTTACACCGTGTAATATCATTCAATATAAGGCATTCCGATACATTATATAGAACTCCTATCAAGCGTCGTCTACTAATCTTATGACTTCGGCGAGATCTTCTTTAGGTTATTGGAACTGCAATCTTTTGCTGGATTTTCCATTTTCAACACTATACAACATAATTATAATAATGTATAATATTTTTACCCAATGAAAAAAGTTATACTACATACTTCCAAGTTTAAAGAAAAGAAATCCAACTTTGGAAGTGTTTTATTTCAAGACCTAATTGATCTACAGAGCTACGGTTTTTTAGACAGAGCTATGCATTTTAGGACACAAATAAACAAATTTATAAACTTTTCAGATTTTAGAAAAAAATCCCCTTGCCGAAAAAAAAAGATGTTTCTCCAAATTAATCAAAAGTAACAACAATAGAAAGGTTTATTCAAACTTCCATTTGAGCAAAGAGAAAAGAGATTGGAATGAATTAGACTGCAAATTTTCAGCTTCTTTTATTCAAAGTAAATGATATTTTGAAAAAACATTCTCTGGATACGAAATTTGCACGTCTAGAACCCGTGTCAAAAAGTTGTCTGACCCGTTACGCTTATTTTTACAAATAGAAAACTCTTTTACGTTATTTAAATTAAAAATTTTTAATTTAAAAATAAATTTAATTATAGCTTTTCATTAGTTACATTTACCTACTGAAAAATCGATGCTGAAAAAGTTTTTTGTTTTTGCATTTTTCGAATATTTTTCTACGAAAACATGGTATTTTGCTTATACCGTTTCAAAGTTAAATTTTTAACCAAAAACTTCCATTTTATAGGTTTTGAAAATCACACATTTTTTCACAATCTTTTCTTTATTGAAGCTTGTTGAAAGCTTATTGTTTTAGCTCAAAATATTTATATCGACCATGTCTATACAACATCTACAAAAAGAGCTAGAATTTTTTTAACCCAATTAGTTTTCATAAAAAAAGCAAAACAATCAATCTCTTTTCTCTTCTAACGCCATTAAATCCATTTTTTAAAAGACAACCGATAATAAATTTTATATCATTATTATTTCACCTTTGTTATGACGCTTCAATCATATTTCTACTGAGGTTACGGTACTTCCTCTACTGCTGGCTGGTGATCGGCAACAAATCTTCACAGGTGTTTTGATGTAATTTTCAAGTTTTTCAATTAAAGATTATATAACTTGTAGAGCACGTACCGTTATGTGTGATATATTAAATGAAAGGTAATATTATCAACATGCGTATTAAAGTTAAATAAATTTGTTATGTGCTCTAGATCCAAAGATATAACTTGTTTAGAAAAAGAACATCTTTTCATCGTTATCTCAGAATTTTGAATATGAAATTAATTGAAATCATAATTTATTTAATTACCTATCTACTTTATAAATTTCATTCATCTATCTATTAAAACAAAAAAGTTATGATCAATTGATTTTTCGTGTCGCTTTTTCGTTTCATCTTGTTTCAAATCACTACGATACTAAAGAAGTTTTCACTTAAAAAAAAAACATCGAAAAATTGTTTTTTTTTTACCTATTGTTTCTCAATATTTTTTAGGTTTTTTAAAAAAATTATCGAAATATGTACTTTTTAATAATGTTTTAAATCAGGTACTGAAGAATAATTAATAAAATGGACAACTGCGCCGCAAGTGTTTGTGTCTATGTAAAAAGTTGCTTGGAATTTTAAAAATTCATAAAATAATTTTTATTATAAGAAATAAAAATAAAAAACTTAAAGAATAATATAAAATTTGGTTTAAAGTTATAAAAACATATCTTTATATGTTTTTGACCACCAAACGATTTACTTTTTTTTAAAGTTTTTTTTTTAAATAGCTTTTTTTTGTATTTCAAATTTTCACAAATTTATACAAACTATATTAATCGACACATAAAAATGACATTTCGATAACATTTTTCTTAATTTCATTATAACAGTTTAAAAATTTCATTTAAATCGTTCGTCTCGTTTGCGATGAAGTCAGACATCAAGAAAACGGTTACATTGCAGGTTCCGGCTTTAAGGTTCAAAAGCTTTTTTTTTACATAAAAAGTACGGCTTTTTTTGCCACATTACATGTTTTTTTTCGTTTAAGCCGTTTTTGAGAAAAACCTGCTTTTCCATTTTGGTCATAATATGGCAAGTTTCACTTACAAGTACGCACTTGTACACGGAGAAAATAGACCTCCTTAAAAAAATAGTGAATTGTATATTGAATTAAGTGGATGGTTGTTTTTTTTTCAAGATAACTTCCGTCTTAAATTAAGCTGACAAATCTTCTTAATTTCTTGAATGTGCTTATTTAAAAAAAAAATCCACTAAATTTAAGAGGGAAATCATCTTATTTTTATTACAATTTAATTTAAAAAAAAACTTTAATATTATGTTTTTATTCTTAGTCAGTTCTTTTAAGATGAAAATTCATATTCAAATGAAATAAAGTCTACATTAAATTAAATAGATTTTAAGAAGATTCCACTTATTTTAAGCGGAAATTGTATTGATTTAAGAGGATAGGATTATTAATCCGAAACGCGTCGCGAAAAATTTTAAATCAAATTTTAAATAAATTAAAAATGCTGCAATTATTAAAGTTTTAAAACTAAAATAAATTTAAAATAAAAAATTATATTTTGTAGGTACTAATAAAAATTTTGTTTTAACATTTATATTTATTTAAATTGGGCATCATCCTATTTTAACAACTACTACAATTTTCTTTAAAACAGATGATTGGAAAAATTAAGGTGATTTAAATCTTTATCCAATCATTTGAGATTTTGGAATGGATTTTCTCTATTTGTAGAATGATGGGCTGATAGGAAAAGGAAGCTTTAAACTTTGTAAACTAGATCTTCCGGATTTTCTAGGATAGCTAGAACTTAAGTCCCTTAAGTCCCAGTCGATTTCTTAAAAAATTTGAAGGTACAAAATTTCTCAAAAAAGGAAAAACTACCTGATCCTCTTGTAATCAATTCGGCAGCCCTGTTAAAGACGACAGTACACAGAGTATTATTTCACCCACATAACACAGGACAACTGAACAATGTACACAAAATCGATGGGACTACCTGTAATAAGAGAGAGGGTTTTTTTTCGGGTTAGGGCGTTAGGAGAAAGAACGAAGTTGGTTTCTAGCTTACACAACTTGAATTCGAATGAGGGATATTTCGCAAACATTCATCTGACAATCGTTATAATTCTCGTGCACCTACATTTTCGAGAGTTGGTTATAGGTTGAACACGATGACCAAGGATTTTGGAAGGCAAAACAATAACCTCCTTCCAAATAAAACGAAAATTTATGGTAGACCAACACAACATTCGAATATTGGATTGCAGATTATCATACACAAGAAGAACGCAACCAAGTAGCTATATCGAGTATCGAGTCTAAATGTTTGTAGAAAAATGGGTTTATCTGCAGGATGTGTCATTTTCGATTTTATTGTTTACTCTCACAGTAAAAACAAAATATACAACAGGAAAACATTTTAGGTATTCTTCGCTGAATCGCGTCGTTCTGACGCTATTTTCCCTATACCACCTACTTTGTGTATAGGTTTACATTTTATCGAGGCAATTGGATCTTCTACTTTTGCACTTTGAACACAAAGTATCGCAGATAAACCTACTTTCTCCGAGCCTTGAATTTATTTTTAAAGAAAATTTACAATCAACCAGGGATCTGATATCAGCGAGCGAAAATCTTCAGTAAATATTTTTATGGAGTTCATATATTTTCCGGAAAAACGACTCTTCCTTGCGGAAGACTCTGTTTGGCTAGGCTTTTATTATAATGGTGTCTCACGATTGCAAGAGGGGAGTTCCCCCAACGAATTTCCTTAAATCATATGAATGAAGGGAGCTTGGCTTCGGTTTTTTGGTTAAAGGCAAGAAGGAGGTGGAAAAACCAATTAACGTCATATCTCGAAAGCATTAAGATTGAGTATGTGCAAGCATATTTTTATTACCGCCATTTACCTATGGAAAGATTGTGAGCCTCCTTGATGGTTGGCAACAGGCTATTTATCTCCCTTCATTTCGTGGTATCTCCTGGGTTTTTTTTTTTTTTTTTGAAGGGAAGAAGTCTTATTTCATTGTTTCAGTTAGAAAAAAAAATATTTGATAAAGGAAATTTATTGGAAAAGTATCCCTTCATAAAAATTATCCAATATTCCAATCTTTCCGGCAAAAAAAAAAAGGTTCTGAGGGGGTTTGTAATGTAATTGCTATAAAAAAAGAAACAAATTTAAAAATACCAAACACAATTTTGTTTCCTTTTCCGCTTAAATGTCTTCAAAAAAAATCACAGTTTTTTCTTCTTCCTCATTTTTTTTTCTGCCTTGAAATAGTTTTATTTCTGTCAATTTACCCCACCAACGGGGATTATGGTGCAATTACTGTAAAGTAAAGTGCTTCCCATTCACGTATTTTATCGAACTTAAGTTTAAATAAATAGAAAATAAATATAAACCCTCGATTGATGAGAATAAAACACTTCCAAAGGACCTTTTTTCTTCCCTATTCTCTTCTAGTTTCATTTCTTTACCAAATGTAAACAGCAATCAATCTGTTGGTACAATCTCATCGAAACAGTGTGGTATTCAATTAGATCGTTTCTATTCAAAACCCGTCCTCTTCTATTTTTTTTTTCTATCCGGGAGCATCATCATCATCTGTTTCAAAAATGTACATTTTAGAATGAGATACTCTTGGTACTTTTGTATAAGCGTTTCAATGTCTTCTCTTCTTCTATTATAGCCATTCCAGTGTGATTTTTCAATATTCAAACAGTTTAATTGAAACTAGAAAATAATACATATAATATTGAAAGTTGTCCATAAAAAGAAGAAAAGAAATTGATAGAAGAAATGAAGAACGAATAATGAAAGAAAGATAACTGCAGGCGTAAAGATTCATTTGGAAGTCGAAGAAATTCTATGTAAAAGGATGAAATATTGTAATGAAACAGAGTGTCAATACAATAATGATTGAATACTAGTTTAAAATTACTAGGGGCTCCTTGAACATGATAAATGTTTCAGCATTGATGGAACAAATTTTTTTCGGGCAAGATTTTATAGAGTCTTTGATGCAGCCATTGGCGCGATCTGGACTTTAAAAGTTATATATCGAGGACTAAGTCATGCGCTTTGTGATGCACTTTTCTGCTAGGTTTGCTTTCCAAGATACGGTTTAGGAAAGTACATCGTTAAAACATTATTTGAAATTCGTTTTTATTGTTTAAAACATGTAAGCATTTCTGTAAACTGGTAATATGTTTTCAAGATTTTCTTGTTTCCATTAATGGAATAAGGAGTTAAATTACTTTTAAAACTGAAAAAAAAACTAATGATTGCATGCTGGTATATGAAAATAATTGATCTAGTAATTTTTTACATTAGGATGTCCACTGTAAAATTGTGTGACACAGTAACTTGACTTTTTGTTTCTGGCTGGTGAACTATTCACTTACCTAATTTAAAATTACGTTTTGTTAGATTGTTTTTCAAAGTCGCAAACTCGTAAGATTAAATGTAACGGGCGTGACGTTAAAAAATCGCTGACTTTTAGAAGCCATATTGTAGATTTTTGATTGAAAAGTTGTGGATATCGTTTTCAATATGAAAGGATTTTAATTACGTTTTCAGTAAGGATATATTTTAAGAAATCTTATTAAAAAAATCTATAGTTTTATAACAATTCAAAAAGTTAACAAGTGTGACATTGTATGAAAAATAGTAGGTATTTATACAATATATAAACATTAAATAAAAAATCAATAACTTCTAGTTTCAAATATTTAAGAGATTTTTGTGGAAATTATTTCAATTACACTAGTTTACAAAAAAAAAATAAAAAATTTTTGGACACCAAGTGCCGTTATACCTTTCGTATAGATTTGAGCCCAGAAAACTCGAAAATTTTATCTAAAAAAATATTTATGGATAGGTTTTCGAGATATGATTTTTCAAAGTTTTTGTCGTTTTTTTTTTCAGCATACTTAGTATTCCGGCTATATCTTGAGTAATAAACAACTAATATGAACAAAAAAACCGGTTCCTGAAAGCTGATCAAATAAGCTACAAACACTGGAATAACTTTTTTGGGTCACTTCAAAAGTTTAAATGCATTGTATCAAAACAATACACTTAAAAAATCGAAATTTTTGAAAAAAAAAAAGATTTTCTTACTGACAGAAAAAATCTAAATCTTGTGAATCCTAATAGTTTTATATTTTGTATGTGTAGTATACTTACTGGCAAAGATAACAAGATAAGTGTCTTCAAAATCTATGGATAAGTTATAAATATATGATATTTTTTGTAACGATCAATATTTTCGACTTTTGTTTTTGTTATTTTTTGTGTTTTCATCTATAACTTGAAAAGGAAGCCGAATATGAAAATTTTCATTAAATAATTTTTTGTAGATAATTAAATTTCCTATCGATTTGTATCCTTAAGAAAAAATTTAAAATTAAAATATTGTAAAAAGCTAATGAAAAACTATTAAAAAAAATGGACAAATCCTCTATAGCCTTTCACTTTCATGCAGTATGGAATTGTCGTCGTGTTGAAAATTTATCAATTTTTTTCAAATATTTGAATGTAATAGAATCAATAACTCGATTCCATCAGAATTAAGGAGTTATAATTGACTTTTGGTATTTAATATAGTCCAAAAAGTTATCGTAAGAGTAAGACTAAAAAAATTCTAGAAATTATAGGATAATTAATTAAAAACGACCTTCGTACATGAAGTTTACATTTCACAACGACCTGGTTAAAAAGAAAAATATTTTAGAATCGATGCCAAAACTGAAACTGAAATAACAGATAAAATTGAAAACATTAAATTGATAGCTACTTTTAAACTATAATGAGAAAAAAACGTTGATTTATGTCAGAGGTTAGTAACTTAATGTTTTAATTATTTCCTAATACAATAATTTTTAGATAATAATACTTCAAAAAACTGTGTACTGAAAATTTTAATATAATTTCATTTAATACTGGGGTTTTTTTTTACCTCTTAAGTAAATGGGGAAAAATAAATTTTAACATGAATTTTCTTTTAAAGCCTTGTTAAACTTAGTGAAAAGCATCAAAAAATAAGTTAAACTTGACTTTTTAATTTTTTTTTTTTTTTTGTTACCTTCCTACTTGGTTTTAAGGTTTTAATATACAACAAATTTAATATTATTTTCTAAGTTTTTTTTTTATTTTATGTCAAATTAATTAAAAAATCTTCTTTCAATGAATTTTAATAGGTATAGCTTTTATATTCTAGAACAAAGTACATTGGACCAAGTCGGGTCTCATATTTTAAAATGCTTTTATTTTATTTGTAACTAGCTTTCGTATGATACTGACCATCACAAGGACAATTCAAAAATTACCATGATAAAATGCAACTGAAGCCTGTCTAAAAACTTTAGTGTTTTTCAAAGGTTTTTGAATTTCTATTAAAAAATTTTCAGGTATATTTTCAACTCGGAATCAAAGTCGACTAATGATAAATGATATTTTACTTTTTGTTTTTTTTTCTTAGTGTTGGATAAACAAAAGTAACATTTTTCATTTTTTTAAGTTTAAAATAATACAGGGTAACTGTGGTGTATACGCAACTTTTTTTAAATTTTTATTTTGTGATTAATAAAAAATGTATGTATTGTATAATGAAACTAGTTTTGCTGACCATTTAACTTGTCTCTGAACATTGAAATTTAATCACTTTTGAAAAAGATAAAATAAGTAAAACACATAGGTATGCTAAAATAGAAAGCAAACCCACCAAAATTTATCTGAAAACTGTCAAATGAAAAATTAACTCATTTTATTTAACAAGTATAACTAACACCGTGTGTTTTCTTTCTTATATTATTCAAAACTTAGAGTATTATGTATATTGAATTCTCTGGAAATTACTTTCGAAGATGAATTAGATTTAGGAGAAAAAATAAAGACTAAATATGTATGTTACAACAAAATTTTCCCCAATTGCATGTCTAAAAGTTTTTCTCAAAAATGCATTTTTTATTGCTTCAGATAGAATATCCCCACTTATCAATAACTAAAGTGCGGCAATTTAGAGCTGTGAATGAATTTTAGGTCCTTTTACTTTTCCTTTACCAAAACGTTCTATAGAGTTGTTTATTCGAAAACGAGTATCTTTTAAAACGAATAAATAGTGGAGTAACTAAAGCTCAAAAATTGGCAATATTAGGGAACCCGGCCGAACAGCTTAGATTTTGATGATCAAAAATTTTTCTTATATTTCATAAATTAATTGATGCCAAAAGATTGTCAAGGAAATTGAAGGAACAAAAAATATGTTGGAGTGAGGGACAATCTTCCATTGTTCAAGCGATAGATGCAATTTTCTTATTAATTGACTTCAAACACAAAAAAAAAATATTTGAACACAATGGCAACACCTACAATATTTAAATATACATTTTTAAAAAGCTAGAAGCTTAGTCACATTTGTAAAATTAAAATTAAGATAATTGAATGAAGGGCTTTTGAAAGAATGGTAATACTCAGATTTTTGAAAAAAAAAAAAAAAAAAACAAATTATTGACAAAATTTTAACATGTCCTTTTTAAAACTTTTTCGTAATATAAAATGCATTTATTTTCAAAATTTTTAGGCCACATTTATTATGATTTGAAATTATAAAAGGAAATGTCAATATGTATTACAGTTTATGAAAAAAATTAAAAAGTATTTCATTTTCGAAGAACTTCTTTTAATAGAAGTTTTGAAAAAAAATTTAACTTATTTTTTTTTTTTAAGTTTAACATTTAAATATAAAGTTATTTTTTATTTATTCAATAGCCCTTATTTTTGCAAGTTAAATAGCAAAAGTTTAAAGCTCTTATTTACCAAAATCTTTGACAAAATCAATTATTTCAATGCAAAAATTCAGTATTTATCAACAAAATTAAAAACCCCATTGAAATTAAAGTAATTTTTAATTTTTTTTCAAAAGTATATTATATATTACCTTTTCTGCTTCGGAATTTAACTAATAATATTTATGGCCAAACATTTTTTTTAAATAAATACATATTTTATTAGAAAAAGTTTGGAAAAAAGTCATAACATTTTTTTTTTAATTCTGAGTTTGAGGACCATTTTTTCAAAAACTCTTTATTAAATTTAGTGGATTTAAATTTAAAAGATAAGATTGAGCTTCTGGCTTTTTTAAAATGTATTTTAAAATATTGTAGGCCTTGCCGTTGTTTTCAAAATATTTTTTTTTTTGAGTTTGAAGTCAGATTTTGAGAAAATTGCATTTATCGTTTAAACGATAGAAGATTGTCCCTTACTAACATACATTATTTTCCTTAAATTACCTAGAGAATCTTTTGCTATCGTTTGTTTTATGAAATTTAGGCAAAAAAAAATGGTTTTGTTCAAAAAAAATTTAATTTTTATTTAAAAAAAAAAACAATACGGCAACATCGGCAATTTTTAATCTACTTTATCTACTTTAAAGTATTTTTAATTACCTAAGTTTGGAAAAAAAATCTTCAAAATCAGAGCTCTTCGGCCGGGTTCCTAAATAATTTGCTTTAGTTACTCTACTAAAAACAAAGTAATTATATCGTCTATCGTCTTCTGCAAAACATGTTTCATAAAATATTTTTCAATATTTAATACATATAATATGTAAAATAAACTAAGAAAATCTATCTAACATCTTTAAGAAGCCATATTGCAAACAAAAAACTTCATGCGCCAGCCACGCGTTTCATAAATACAGGAAAATCATAAAGCACATGAACCAGTTGTGTGCTCAATTTTAATCTTGCAGAGGCATGTGGCGAAAAGTAATTACTTCCGCATGCAATATGTTAGTTTTCTCAAATGTTATTCCTCCACAAATATTTGAGTTTCTAATTTAAAATGGAAGCATTATTCCTTACCAAGAAGAAAACAGCGAGATTATTGTTATATATATGAACTTACAACACTTGGCTCAATATGCTGCCTCCAGAAGCAATGACATACCAACATTCTTTAACCTTTGAAATTTTGTATGAAATTATGTTTGTATATGAGCGATTTATAATGAGAAAATATTTGGTTGTGGTTTTCAGTAGAAAATAGACAAAATGAAAAGCCATTATGCGGTCATTAGAAAATGAATTTGAACTTGAGGTGGATTTGAAGAATTTAACGCCCAGGCTTATTTTCGAATAAAACCTTTTAGCCTTAAATTTCCAAGAACAACATTTTAAGTACTTTAATTTTTCTTATTAATTTCAATTTCCAAATTCACATCAAGCTGTTTTTTAGAAATAGGCAGTTTACCTATTTTTTTCCGATTTGTCCCTGTCTCGATATTGTATCGAAACGAACCACACTCACATTCTCTATAAACTAATCGATCCAACAAAAATATCCATAAATATACTTTTTTTTGTTTATTTTTGTTTATATTTCAACGCAACCAACAACTCTTAAATTTAATATAAATTTTTTAGCCTTCTCTCCTCTCACTCAACACTGAAGGGTGCTTAGATTCTTTCTGACGTAAAATGATAGTGATACCGGGGCTTATAGCATCCCAACATTGTGGCAATGATGTTTTCATTTTGGTTCGATATTTTTAGGATTAGAAAAGCATTATTATGTTTTAAGCACTTGAGCACGAAATGAACCAATATTCTTTATCATGGGAGATGCGTATCAAAAAAAAAAAATAGAAAAGAGAATAAAATTCCAAAACCCTCTTCTATAGCCTATAGGAGAATGTGGATTGACTTTAAGGGTAAATACTCGTAACAAAGAAGAACAATAACAAACACACAAAAAAAAAAGCAATAACCCTTGTCCAAAAATGTAAGAGGATTAGATTTTAGGATACGATAAATTAGCAACAAGCTTTGAAACTTCAAAAATATACGTAACGATGCTACTTTTCTGAGATTTACCCTTTTTGTGTGTTGTTTTGTTGATACTAATTGTGTGCGGGATATTGAATGGATTTTGTTATTATTTTTTTCTTTTGTATTTTTTGGGGGGGATTTAGTGCGTTCTATTGAAAATTAATTATTTAATTTAATTAATTATCTTTAAAGTCAGCAAGCATTAGTGTTAAGTTAAGGTCCAAGAACTGAAAATAATTATCTTGACAGTTTTGGGGTAATAAGTGATTATTGCAAGGAAAAAAAAAAATTAAAAGCTGAGATAACTTTAGATGAGATCAGGAGACAAGACGAATTTAATTAAACGAAAATTATCAATCTCCTTAGTTCAAAAATTCGAGGTTAACAATGCTTTTTATTTATTTATTGGCTTAAATACTCCTTCGAAATATTTATGTTCTGGGATCTGGTTCTAATCCAACATAATCACAAATTTTCAAAAAAAAAAAGAACGTAGGTAGGAACTAAAAAAAAATTCAAAATTAGGAAAAATATCCAAAAGTGGTATAAAAAGCATTTTTTCAAATTTAACTTTTTTTGCAAACTTTGAATTTTTCCTAGGTTTATCTTAAATTTAAACGATATTTATCAATAAAATGTTCAAATAAACTCAAAATAATTTGATTTTGCTCATAAAAAAGTTCAAAGAAGTAAGTCATTTAGACATGCAGAAATATGGTGTTTTATTTCATCTCAAAAATTGAAACCCTCACAACAGAAAAACTGCTTGATGAATAAGTCTGAAAATTTGTATATTAATTTCAGGTATATTAAGCTTCAATAATTAAGCCTCAGTTTAATCTTATCACCCATGGAAATTAAATAGCGGTAAATTTTCTAAAAAAAAAATGTAAAAATGCCTATTTTGATAGCTTTTCTAAATTAATCTAAAAAATAAGAAAACAATTTGTTTAACAAAGCAAACTTAATTTCTTTGTAGAGAATTGAATGAAGTTTTTAAATGTGTCCTTGAATATTCTGTACAGTGATCCGTTGTTGAGATATTGATAGTCAAAGTTAAAAGTATGGTTTTTGGTTTGATGACTGATATTGCAGTTAAAAAAAAATCGTAGAAGTTTGAAACAAAATGAATCTTAAAGCCTAATAAATAGCCTTTCTAAAAATAACAATTATTTTATCAGAAAAAATGTTCCCACTTTCTTAAGAGAAAAGTAAAAACAAACAAAAATTTTAAAATTTTTTCTTTTTAACAGTTCCAACGATTTAGCTATTTTACCGTTAGAAAGAAAATAGTTTTACATTTAATCATAAAATAAGAAGAATAAAGCTTTCAACTGCTTTTTATTTTGTCATGATGGGATCATTTTTCACTGAAATACAGCTTATCGAAAATCACTAAAAAAAATCACGAATTTTTTTTGTTCCCTTAATTTTTTGGGCTAGTGTATTTTTTATTCCATACGCCATTTCGCTGCAAATTAACTAACAGTTTCAAGTTTTATAAAAAATTAATTTCTAGCTTTTATTTGAGATCAACACCGCAAAAAAAATTTTACGGTGCGAGAATGGTTTATTATTTTAAAAAGTTGCCCTGTTATTGTAGTTTTCAAAAATGTATAAAAGTTTCCCAAGTTGCAGTTAGATCGCAAAATATAACAATTTGAATTCAACAAAACAGGGTTTTTCAGTGCAAAATTACAAACAAAAATAGAGGCTTTTGTTCAAAGAAAAATAAACAATAACAGTTCGAAAAAATTTGTTTATTTTTGGTTGTTTTTTCATTCTGAAAAACCCTGTTTTGTTGAATTCAAATTGTAATATTTTGCGATCTAACTGCAACTTGGAAAACTTTAATACATTTTTGAAAACTGCAGGAAGCAAAATACTGTTGCAAAGTAGGGATTTTTCGAAATTTCACAAGAATTGCATTAAATCAAAAACCGTAAGGATTTGCGATGAACAAGTTACCAAATTCTGAAAGCCCTTAAGTAGACCAATCAGCATATTTCGTTTGATCCATTACTTTTGGGACACCCTGTATATGTGACTAATTACTTGAATTTTAAGATTAAGACAAATTTTTCATAAACATCAATATTTCGATTTTGAAAAAAAAAAAAAAATTTTTAGTTTGAAAAATCGTAACCGACCGGTTTTTAAGACATTTTGGTATGTGTTGAATTAAATAAACACGTTAACTTTTGTAAGAGTTCAGAAAATTGAAATCTGTAAATGCCAAAATCTTAAGTTTTCTAAAATTTCACTATTTCAGATCACAAAAAAAACCTTTAAAATGATTTATTTTTAATGCAGGCTAAAAGTCAAAAATAAAAAAAAATTAAATTAAATAAAAATGACTTTAAGCCTGCATTTAAAAAAAAATTGTTTTAATTATAAGAAAAGTCACTCAAATTATACAAAAAAAAAACTTTATAGACCAGTGCCGATGCCTTCAAAAACATTAAAAAGTACCAAAAAATCATAGTAGGATGAAACCCATTGAAAAAGGAGGTGAATATGATAAAAATTAAAGGAAAAATAAATTACGGGCGAGCCGAGTTCGGAAAGTGGGTTTGTTGAGTTTTTAATGGTAAAAAACTGTATATCTCGATTTCCGGCAAAACTACAAGTCCTATAGAAAAAAGTTGTATGACAAAGTTGTAGGTAATAAAAAGATCTACAACTTTTGTATCAACAATTTTTTCACATAACCTCAAAATTTATGTGAAAAATTCAAAAAACCGAGTTTTTGGTTTTTCATTTTTATCTTTTTCAAAAACAAAAATTTTTCTACGAAATTTGATGAAAACTTACCTTATTATGTTATGAGATGAAGATGCTTCGCATGACAGCAGGAGTAACAAAGCTTGATAGAATTAGAAGTACGAAGATCCGAGGAAGCCTTCATGTTAAAAATACCATCTCCCAAAAAATTGAACACGACCGACTCAGTTGGTATTGCCATGTTCAAAGGAGAGATCCTGAGAACCCCGTCAAAAAAGCAATATCATATAACGTTCCAACACGAAATAAAAAGAAAGGTAGGCCTAAAAACTCCTGGTACAAGCAAATGCAAAAACACCAGCATTCAGTTGGCCTCAGAAACGGAACAATACAAAACCGGGAGGCTTGCCGCCGATTTCTGAGGTCAACCCGGCGAACCCCACAGGCGGATCACTAGTGTGAAGCAGTAACGTGGGAAGGTTATGATCCCCTCGACATCGAGATCATAACAGCGCCGAGAAAAAAGGAAGAAGAAGAATGTGATTTTATTTTATGGATGAAGATTTTATTATTTTCAAATGAAGATTTAAAAAAAAATGTAATTTTAACTAACTTATATTTTTGCAAGAAGTCCACAAGAATTTAGAAGTAGGTATAAATCGTGCATAAAAAAACTTGTAATAACCTTCGTAATTCTTTTTATTATTTTTTTTATTTTCAATGTCATGTATTTTTTTGCTGACCCGATTTGTCCCGACTTTTGAGACCTGTTGTCCCGACATTAATAAAATTTTATCTGGCACCTCTAGGTGTCCTGATGTAAGATTAGAAACACAAAAGCTGTGACTCTTATTCAAAGAAAAAATTTTTTTTTCGGTAAAGTTGATAAGAAAACTCTTTGGTATAATATAATCAGTTAATTCTAAGCCGTTAGTCCCAGTCAGTAAGACAGCAGTAAGAACGTGTTTATTGAAAATTAGGTTCTTATAAGTGGAATTTAAAATTATGTACCTACATATCTCTTTTTACTTGCGATATAGGTACTATATATCAAGTTATGCATTCGTACAAAAAAAAAAAGTTGAGATAACATTTTTCCATGACATTACGATGGTAGACAATGCCAAAAAAGTGGGTCCCGGAAGTCCGTCTGTCAGTCTGTCAGTCTGTCAGTCTGTCATTCTGTCAGTCTGTCAGTCTGTCAGTCTGTCAGTCTGTCAGTCTGTCAGTCTGTCAGTCTGTCAGTCTGTCAGTCTGTCAGTCTGTCAGTCTGTCAGTCTGTCAGTCTGTCAGTCTGTCAGTCTGTCAGTCTGTCAGTCTGTCAGTCTGTCAGTCTGTCAGTCTGTCAGTCTGTCAGTCTGTCAGTCTGTCAGTCTGTCAGTCTGTCAGTCTGTCAGTCTGTCAGTCTGTCAGTCTGTCAGTCTGTCAGTCTGTCAGTCTGTCAGTCTGTCAGTCTGTCAGTCTGTCAGTCTGTCAGTCTGTCAGTCTGTCAGTCTGTCAGTCTGTCAGTCTGTCAGTCTGTCAGTCTGTCAGTCTGTCAGTCTGTCAGTCTGTCAGTCTGTCTGTCTGTCTGTCAGTCTGTCTGTCTGTCTGTATAAGGAGCTACAGCCTAAACGGATGAACCGATTAATGTCAAACTTGGTATGTAGCGTTATTCTGCGACTCTCCAGAGGGGTTTTTGGAATTAATTTTTTTGGACCAAAAATAACGGTACTTGTCATATACCGATTTTAGTAAAATTGAAATATCTCGAAAACGGCTCTAACGATTTTGTTTAAAAAATTCAAATGTTAGTTTTAAGCTAAGGTC
This sequence comes from Episyrphus balteatus, assembly GCF_945859705.1. Taxonomy (NCBI): domain Eukaryota; kingdom Metazoa; phylum Arthropoda; class Insecta; order Diptera; family Syrphidae; genus Episyrphus; species Episyrphus balteatus. Next base: position 149,453,082 of record NC_079134.1, on the reverse strand, counting down.
TATCTTTCAATGAAAAAAATTTTTTTTGAAAATCATTATTAACGGTACCTGCCATAGAACCGTTTTTTCAAATCCGATTATCTCCGAAACTGCTTATTCGATTTCAACGAAACATTTTTTGGAGAAGCATTTATATAATTTAAATATAAGCCAAAAATAAAATTTTGAAAAAAATAATTTTTGGATTTTTAAAAAAATTTTGAAAATTTTTTTTTGAAAAATCAAATTTTCGAAAACGGGACATTGAACTTTTTTGAAATTTTGTTTTTAGATGTTAATTAGTGATTTCTACCAAATGGCATACCAATTTTATTTTAAAACTTTTTTTCCAAAAAAATATTTATAAAAAATTAGTTTTTTAAAAAACGGCTCTAACGATTTTGAAAATTTTTTTTCTAAAAATGCATGTTAATATATCAATCAAAACTGCATACTTGTTTTGGAGGGCAATTTAATTTCAGATTTTATTTTATTTTTAAAAAAAACGAATTTTGTTTTTTTTTTCCAAATTTCTATATAAAAAGTCTTAAAAATTTAAGCAACTTTAACTCTAAGAGCAAGTTCGTGCGACCCAGTCGTGCATTTTATTTATTTTGTACAAATTTTATTTAGGGCCAATTTTTCAATAGTCAGTTAAACAGTCAGTTAGTACTTATTCCTAAGGATAGAGAAAAAATCAATTTTTCAACAAGCAGATATAGCTTATTCCTAAGAATAAAACTATCTGCTTCTTTCAGAGACGAATAAAAATTATTCTAAGGAATAATCTTAACAAAAATATTGTGTCAGTTGTCAAAGCTGTTTTGAAAGAATTTTGAAAAAAATACAGTGGAACACAAAAAAACAAAAACAATCATGAATAAAAATGACGTTTAATTTTAAATATTTTTTGATTTGACAAATTTTTTTGTTATTCTGTAGAATAAAATATTCTGGATTGAAAAATTCAATGTTTTTATCTGATTGTTTATGAGCCTAATAACTTTATTCGTCAAACAGTTAACTGACTGTTTATTAGAAGATTGAAAAATTGGCTCTTAATGTTATTAAAAGCAAATCCAACAGTTTAATTTTTTATAATCATGACAAGTTACTATGTAAATAACAATATTCGTTTTGGACTCAAAGAGATTTAAAAAATATAATCCTACATACATGTGGGCAACTTCAATCTTCAACTCTAAAAGCAAGTTCTTATCCAACATTACAATTGATTATGTGATAATTTTTAACGACCAAAACTATATTAGGAATTTCTTGCAACTCCGATGTAGTTTTACTAATATATTTTTCATTTTTTATTTTTTCTTTTGCCAATAATGATATTGCCCTAAATTATTGACAGCACTTTTTAATTTTTTTTTTTATTATCTCACATAGTTTATTTTTGTGTAATTGACAGTAAACAATTTGTCATCATTTTAAAGTTTTAACACATATTTTTATATTCTGACAGTAAAATTTGAAAACACTTCTTTTTAAATGACAACACGTCTTTTATGTGTCATCAAATTTGTCAATTTCTAATGTGTCATATTAGATTGAATTTTTAAAATGTATTAGAATAAAAAATTAGACTGCAAAAAAATAAACAAAAAATAAAATAAATTTTTGTTTTGTCTTTTCAGAAACTGACCAGCCGCTCAAAAAAAAAAAATAATTTAATTTCAAGGACAATAAATACAAAAGCAATTTTAAAAATAAAAATAAAGTGATATGAATTAAGTGATAAGAAAACTAAAAATAAAAGTTAATAAAAAAAAAAAATAATTAATTTAATTAAATATAAAAAAAAAATAATAATAAAATAAATCATCAAAATGAATGACGATTCACCGATGCGTGTACAAAAGAAGACACGTAGTGCTTCAATATGTGCAGTAACAGGAAGTTTAGAAGCAGCCATTCAAAATATGCCATCGGGAAGTGCTACTCCGGATGGAGGCACACCAGGTTATAGGAGAAGAAGACCAGCAACTAGAACACAAAGTGCCAGGATTACAAGTGGAGCAAGATCGGTAAGTAGCTTTAAGTTTTTTTTAATAAATTATTCGTTTGGAAATTTTTTAAAGGATTGTTTAAAAGGGTAAAATAATGTAAAGTTTACACTATTTATATTTTTAGAAATTTAACAAAATACCATCATGCCTATAAAATTCTTCAAATTCTGAACATTCTATTAGGCCTTCTCTAGCTTAATTGGCAACATTTTAATTTAAGAACAAAAAACATTCATCCTTCTATTTTTCTGACGTCAATTGGTGAATGGCATCAACCTCAACGAAAAACTATTTTCTATTTTTTTTTTTTTTTCGCTTTTTTAAATTTATTTTATCTGAATGCAAAAGAAGGAGTGAAGTTATGCTGTGTTGCTTTCTCATGGCTTTAGTTCGATGATCGATGAATAGTTGCGTCATTACACACTCGATCTGTTTTTAATTGATGGTGAAATTAAATTTATTGCCAACTTTTAAAAATAGACATTCTTCGTTTTTTTTTGTCAAATGGCAATATTCGAATGACACGACACGAAATAAATTGTTGAGTAACTTGGAACAACAGAAGATGACAAAAAGTCACGTTCACCATGTTTTGTGATATAATTTAATGACAATTTTAAGCCTTGCAGCCAGCCAGCAGGTACATTTTAAGACAGTGGGAGCCAAAATTTCATATACATATAAATCAACAAATAAAATGTACAATTTTTCATTGCATATACCAGGGATGGCGAACCAATGGCACGCGTGCCATTGGTGGCACGCCATAAAATATTTCCGGCACGCCACCATTTAAGTAATCCAATTGACATTTGAGCGACATTCAACGATTTTTCCAGTAAAATTTTCTTGAGATTTTGTTAAGTTGTAAAAATCTCTTTTTCTCAGAAGAAGTAAAATTAACTGAACAGTTTTTTATCGGTAGGTAATTAAATTAGGTTTTCGCAAATTAAAGAACTATCGGAAATGCTAGGTCTACTATGGACCCTCATACGGCATCCTTTGATAAACTTAACATGTCTAAATTGTACTGCTTTGAAATTGAAGAAATTGAAATGTAGCTGAACGAATTTCAATCTTGTCCGATATCGACTCAAAAATTAGTCGAAACAATAAAATAGTTGGAATCCATCGAACTAGAGAGGGTGGAGGGTCAAAATTCTTTTGTCAAAATTCTGCTTTCAAAATTCTGCTTTACAAAATTCTGCTTTCAAAATTCTGCTTTTCAAAATTCTGTTTTTCAAAATTCTGTTTTTCAAAATTCTGCTTTTCATAATTCTGTTTTTCAAAATTCTGCAAAAAATTAAAAAAGGGTTTGGAAAATGTTAAAAAGCGCGCGCTTTTTAACATTTTCCAAACCCTTTTTTAATTTTTTGCAGAATTCTGTAAAATCATCTTGAAAAATTATCTGCTTATTTGATTACTTACCTTAGAAATTTGTCATTCTTTGAATTCAAATAAATTTTTGTTTTATAAATGAATAAATTTGAAAATATTAAGAAAATGTTTTTAATACTAAACATTTCCGAAAAAAATTCAAAATTTTTTAATTTATCAAATAAAGATGAATATTCAAAAATTTGAATAAGAAAAGGAATATTTTGTATCAAACAACATCGGTTCCAATAAGTTATAGAATTTATTTGAAAGAAAGTCAGTCTATGCATTTTAAAAAATATTTGCGACACTTAAACAAAAAAATTTAGGAAAGTACCAATGTTGAATTACATTAATGAGGTGTATTTTTCTTTAGTCAGCGCATATGCTCTAAAAAAAAAAATACAGAATTGGCAGAATTTTTTTGTTTAAGTATAATACTGGCAGAATTTTGAAAAGCAGAATAGAAAAAATGCAGAATTTTGAAAAACAGAATTTTCTTTAAAAAAGCAGAATTTTGAAGCCAGAATTTTGACCCGATCCCGACGAACAATTCCAATTCCAAATTAATGGAAACATGAAATTGGAAAAGTTTGGAGATCTTGACAATATTTTCACCTTCTTACGCCTGTGACGTGAGTCATAATTTTTCCAACTGAATATAATTAAAGATTCGATTAGAAGCAGATTGTCAGATGATTCCAACTGTTTCTTTCAGTTCAGCCTGCATTTTGCTTAAAGTGACGAAACGTAACCCTGATATAAACTACTTGGCATCGAATTCACAGCAAGAGAAACTGCAACATTTCTTTAACTTTTTATTTTTTGTTTCTTTGTTTTATTTTTTTAAGGTACATCTAAAAATTGAAGAGTGAAAAATTTCAAATTTATTTTTTTTAAACTCAGTTTTTCCGAACGTAAAATTTGAATCAAAGATGCAGAAAGCTTATTTTTTGGTTATAAAAACAATTTTTTTAGTTTTTTCAAAAACAAAAATAGCGCTATAAAGAAATAATAATTTCGTAAATCTCCCACTTTTTGCAAAAAGTGGCCATTTAGTTATACCTTTAATCTGAAATTTTGTTTTTTTTTTTTATTTTATTACGAATTACAATAATAATCTGTTATTTTCAAATTTAAATTAATAAATGTGTTTACAAATAAAACGCTGCGTTGTTTAAAATTAATTATTATTTTTGCTTCTAGTGGTCACAAAAAAAAAACTAGATCAAAACTGTATAGCACGCAGAAGGCACCTCAAATAAATATTTTTTTTTAAATGGCACGAGGCTCTCAAAAGGTTCGCCATCCCTGGCATATACTATAAATGTTATAATTTAAATATTTACTATGACGAATGTTAGATGTTGAACTAAACGAGGAAATACGTACGTGAGCTCGTGCATTTTATTTAAAGCTGAGTTTAAAAATTAGTTTTCTTTAAATTGTTCATTAAAAAAGTTTTGTTATAAATAATAACTGATGAAGAACGAGTTTGTGGTTAAAGAAAAAATAGTGTCGAGTTGTTATCAAATTAATTTTCTACATCCACCCCTCATTATAAAAAGAAAAATGGTAAAATGTTTAACCCCTTGTAGCAATGTGACATTTCTGTAACAAACCGAAAAAGATCGCCAAAAAGCTGTAAAAAACATATTTTTATTCTTTTAAAGCTTCTTACATAATCTTTAAGAATTGCTTTATCGAAATAATGCACCATATTTCAAATAAATAGCACCAATAGTTTTTAATTGGCAGTTAATGTTGAAAGTTCGGCTTTTTTGGAAAACAAGCAAATTTATGTAAAAACTACGAAATTCAGAAAAAATATTTTTCGTGCATAAACTAACGGGGTTTTATTTTTGGATTTTAGGAATGCGCCTAAAAATAAATATTAGATAGCTTTTTGTTTGAATTTTTGCATTTATATACAAAAATAAATTATTTAAACTTTTTTTTTACTGCGTAAATTTCGAAATAACTGAGCAAATAATGAATTTATTGAATTTTTTAAAAATACGTGTTTTATTATAGCTAAAGCCCTTTCGATTTACATTATTAATTTTAAAATTTACGATGTTGGGTTACAAGGGGTTAAATTATTTTCAATTTTATTTTTTTCTAAAAAAAATTCAAAAATGTTTCAAAAAAAAAAAAAAAACAAAAAAATGTACCTATACCAAAAACAAGGAAACATTATCGATTCATACAAAAACAAAGTTTCAACAAAATGTATGGATCCGTTTTTAATTTTTTTTTTATTCCAAAAACTATTTTATTTCAAAGTTTTCTTTTTTGAATTTGAATAAGTAATAAATTACTTTCTTGGAAACTATATGAGTTCTTTAATTAAATAAAAGACAAAGAATATTTTCTTATACTCATATAAATGTTGTTTATTTAACAAACGTTTTGGAGAATTCTTCTCATATTAAGGTATAAAGCAAATTAAAAATATTATTTTTAAATTTAAATTTACACAAAAATGAATTTATAAAAATTTCTTAAATTTAAAAAAATTAAAGTAATTTTAAAAAATATCAAATGATATTACACTTCTTGGATTTGTCATTTTAATGAACCTGTAGATTAAAATTTTTTTGAGATAAAGATGTAAGCCCATAAATTTCATAATTGTCCTAGCAGATTCGTTATTCTTTTAAATCCTTGAGATAGGCTTTAGCCAAAAAGCATTTATTTCCCTCAAGAATCTCAATATTAATTGACCTATTAAAATGTTGTTAAATTTTACGATTAAAATTTACAACAGAAAATTTATATTTTTGCTTAATGCTTCATCATATTTTCATCTATTGAATAAGGATCCTATAACCCTCAAGCCTACACACAGGAGGATCCTTTTGATAAACTTTTTATTTTATTTGATTATAATGAAACCATTCTCATTATAAGTGAAACTCATCTTTCCTCCTCCAATACAAGGATTCGAAACTTTTTTTCCACTTCACACGAAAATATTCTTTGGCTAATCCCTTTGTGTTCGATCCGCCTCAGGCGTGATTACATCAAAAATGTCTATTCCACACAGAGTCTTAGCTTTTACAGCGGCATGGCGACGCGATGGTTGCTGTTTTAATAATTGCATTTTGTCATGTCATTCACATGCCAGCCACGGATAATTTCTTAATCCGATTATCCTTTGCTGTGTGTCCTCTTCTCTCTCGCCCTCTAACATATTCCTTCATATTTCATGATTCAGTCGGTCGTCGCCGTCAAATCACCGCCGCAGTCCTCTTTGGTGTAATCAAAATGTCACGTGGAATTACAGAGTTCTGTTTCAAACTTTTCGCTGACAGAAATCACTTCAACTTTTTAATCTCACGTTATCCTTGCTGTTCTCTTCTCTCTCCCTCACACAAGGACCAACAACTGTGACAACTTAACCACTATCACCACACTGATGGGATGTCATGCAGAGGGAAACCAAGTTAAGTTAAAAAAAAAAAAAACTGCAACTCATTTTAACAAGGACATCACACTTCTCGCATTCTCTCCATATCTCATTTACCAATCGAAGGAGTAGTGACAGGAAAAAAAAAAAATTGAAAAATCAATTACGCTATCAACAAGGACATCATCGATGACAAAGTTACCCATGTTAATTTATTTCAAAACTTTCAGCCAGGATTTTTTTTTGGGGGGGAAGGGAGCTTTGTTTCGATACCGTTGTGTTAAGAAAGGACGATTTGGGGTGTAGAGGATTATCCTTAAACAGAACCTTTTTGTATGTGAATGGCTCAGTCAGAATAAAGGAATGGAGAAATGTGTGTGGTGTGGACGCGGGTTGGCATATAAACCCTCGGGGATAATTAAACGCTTCTTCAGAATAATTTACACACAGCACACAGGAGCGCCATCACCATCACGACCTACTCAAATTTGTATCAGTCAGCAGGAGACGAGCGAGAAGTTGGGCAAATGGATGAATGAATCCCTCTTTTATTTCATTTAACGTTTTATGTTCAAAATGTCTGAATTACTAAACACAATATAACGGCGGTACGAAGATACGGGGTGTCTCCTCGTGACCGGTAATTGGTGTTTAGCTGAAGCTAAAATCACTTTCGGAAGTGCCATAATGAGAATGGGATTTCAGAGCCCCAGACTATCCTTCGATATCTTTTTTCCACATACCTACACACACTTTTTCTGCATTATAAATGGATTGAGATAATAGCAGAGACGATATATTAGAGTGGCATAGTAAATAAATAGTGTGAAACAGAATTTTATTTTACCACGCAAAAGACTATAAGAATAACACGAAATCACACAACACAGATAGAATATTGTTTCATGGAATGAATATAGCTAAACTAATTTCCGCATTGTGCACGAACTTTTAATACAAAACTTGAAATACTATCCTCTTTTCTGTGACTGAGTTTAACTGAATAGGTACAAAAAAAAAACAAGGACGAAAATACTATACACGCATATCAGTGGAATCAGATCTTAATTCGATTTTGCGTGTTAAATGAATTTACAACAGAGAACTTGATTAAAATCTTTTCAAAGTGTTTATTGCCAGAAAACAAGATCCTGCGAGAAACACAAGAAACGTTTTGTGTGGATTGAATGCGTTTGAGTGGTGAAAAAAGGTTAGAATTAAATGGAAAAGGATCGTCTTACAAATGGAGAAATTCTATTTGCTTGGTTGGAAAACAAGTTAAACTTCTGAAAATAGAATAAATGGAAAATGTATCAATCATTCAAAAGTCTAGAATTGAAGTTATTTGTTATTGTTAAAATTAAGTATCTGATTAGTAAAGTTTAGAAGCAAATTTTGTTCAGTTAGAAAAACTAAGAAAAACTCTAAAAGGAATTGAATAAATTGGTTCTCAGGCGTGTGTGAATTGCGTTCAAATTTTGGGTAAAAATTTCTATCGCGATTAAGATTTGACGTTTGATTTGATATTGGATCAAATATTTTTTGACCAACTTTTCTGTGAAAATATAAAATAATTTCTCATACGAAACCAAACTTAAAAAAAGGATAAAAAAAAGGTCTCTAAAAATACCGAAAAACTTTATTTTATTTGTTTTTCTCGATTTTGAAGTTATAATTTGATTTTTAAAACAACAGTAAATTTTATGATTGGGGTCAAAATCCCGAAAACCGAAATCCCGAAAACCCAAAATAACGAAAACCCAAAATCCCAATAACCTTAAATTGTTAATTTTTACTTTTTCTGTTTTATTTTCGAGATTTTGACCATTTTTTTGTTTTCGGGATTCTGGGTTTTCAGGATTTTAGCTTTTTGGGATTTTGGGTTTTATGGATTTTGAGCTTTCTGGATTTTGGATTTCGGGATTCTGTCCGTCTCCCCCTCATTTTATTCACAACGCTAGTGTGAAATTTTAACTAAGACGGAAATGTTTACACTTTATTAAAGTGTTGGATTAAAAAATCCGACTTTTTTATTAGGTAATTTTTTCCATATTATTTAAGTTTTTGTATTCTGAAAGGTTCTGAAAGGGTACAAAACTTAAATAATATGGAAAAATTACCTAATAAAAACGTCGGATTTCTTAAGAAAATAAATTTTATCTCGGTTATTTATGGAATATTCTCAACAATGTTATACCATTTTGAAAAGAGAATTGAACACACCAACTTTTAAGGTAACTTGCCGAAACATCGTATAGTGCATTTTTTTTACACTACGGTTCATTGAATTAGAGTCATCTAAATTTTTTTAGTACTTTAGTTGGGCAAAAAAGTAATATTTGCTTTAAAACTGATGCAGCTGAGTTAAATTTTTTGAATGCATTTGGTAGCAGGGTTATTCAAGGTTGCGTAACAAAAGAAAAAAATGAAAAACCGTCACAGGGTGACCATTTTTTCGACTTTTTTTTTTCAAATGCCCATAACTCACAAAATATATGGCTGCGATATTTTTTTATTATTTTTCTGATAACTGTCACCACCTACCCTATCTACCGTTTTCGTTTTGACGTTAACTTTTGGGACATCCTATATGTATATATACAAATTTTCTAGGATTTTTCAAAAAAAAAGTTGGTATGCCATTTTGAAGAAATAATTAAGTTACACATAAAAACGGAATTTCAAAATTTTTCAGCAATCCATTTCCAAAAAATTTAATTTTTCAAAAAATAAATTTAAATATTTTTTAAAAATCCAAAAATGTGTTTTTTGAAAAATTATAAAAATTTTTAAATAATGATTTTTTAAACGTTTCTGTATAAATTTTGGTCGAAATCTGTTTTGTCGTTTACGAGAAATTCATAAATCAAAAAAACCGTTCTATGGCAGGTACCGTTAATAACGGTACAAAAAATATTTTTTTTTATTTTCAAAGGAAGCTTTTATGTGCTTTACTACACACACAAAGGACCATGGGCACTTTTGTATGGACTTTGGGCCCAATTTCAACATTGCTCAACAGTGATGAAACGCATGTCAAATGAAAGGTCTTGAGGAGTTCTTTAATTTATTATATCGGGGTGAAGTCGAAATCGACCGCAAAAGTGGAGTTTTGGACCATTTTATAAAATAGTACCTACTCAAAATGAAAAAAATATATATTTAAAAAAAAGTGGCAACACTTACTATAAAGTATTTCACCTTTTTCAAAAGCTTTAATTCAGTATTAAAATGAAGTTATTTCTATTGATAGTTTTCGAAAAAATGATTTATAAATAAAAAAATATAAAAAAATAAGGTAAAATCAAAATATTTAGTACTAGTTTTTTTTTTCACTTTTTGTGAAATAAAGCTTTAAAATGACTTTTTATTCACTGCACTATCAATTAATCAAACACTGAAAACCAAATAGTTTTATCTCTTCTAGTTTTTAAGAAAATCGAAAACTACTAAAACTTCATTTTTTTCATACGATTTTTTATTCTAAGTCCTGAGTATTTACGCTTACTTTTCTTGAAGTTAACGACGAAGGATTATACATATCAAGTTTGGATAAGTGACACCGAAGTCTCCTATTTTGTTCAACTATTCAATCTGTGAAAATAGACCTTTTCCTAATACTTATGTTATGTAGGGCCAGTTGTACAAACGTGGTTCAGCCTCGGATCAGGAATTTAACCCACCGATTTCCGCGGATTAGCTGCGGATCAACTTCGGTTCAAACATGGATGTGCACAGAGAAAAATATGACCCGCTAAAAACTAACAGATTGCCATATTGTTTTACCGTCCATACATTTCATAAGGAAATCTTATTAAAATCAACGATTAATAAGGTTTTTTTAAGGAGATTTCTTATTATTTTTATAGAGAAAATCTTATTAAAATTTGACTGAAAAGTTGATTTTTTTTGCAACTTAGCACTAGAACAAAAATCGCGATCAATATTTTCATGGCAGGTTGGTTCAGGTGGTAAGGTGGCCGACTAATGATTTGAAGTCTCCAGTTCGATTCCCAGCCTGGTCATCGTTTTTTTTATTTTTTTGCAGATTTTAAAACAATAAGGAAAACCCGATTGTTTTAATAAGGTTTCCTTCTTGGATGAAAACTAGAGCCTACTATTGCACGTGTATTAAGGTACACGTGCTACACGTGTATTTAAATAATTCGTGCCGAAGCACGTGTATTTGTAAATACACGTGTATTTATATTTACACGTGTATTTATATTTACACGTGTAAATAGCGTTCGAACAGGTAGATTTGGTGGCGATTTCCTAAAATATGTATTATATTGAATGAAAAGGATATTGTTCAGGTTTTTGCGGTTATTGGCTAGATTTACACATTGAAATTACACGGAAAATTTAATTGGAAATTCTTATTCAACCCTAGCCATATAAATCTTGGAAAAAAATTTTGACCCGATTCCCATTATCGTATCGAACTGAACTTTGTACACATATGAAGTTTGGATTGCAACGCAATATTTTGGGGTCCGAACTCAGGGGAGGGGCATTGGGGGGTTGAAACACCCCAAATCTATTTTATCCCATTCTAAATATCGCAAAAGCTTTTGTAGGTAAATTGCAAGAGAGGGGCTTTGGGAGCTCATACCACCCAAGCAAATTATCATCTTCTTTCAAATATTATACGACTAAAAAGTAAAAAAATAAAGCAGATTAGATTAGATTACCAAGCAACAAAACATATAAAATAATTAAATTGACTCCATGGAGTCCCTTTAAATGCCGTCCAAGGGCTCCGGTTGTTCCACCGGGACAAGAAAAACGGTTGTTTTGTTGTGAACTACATAAGTCACAGTAGGCATTTGTCCCTTCTCGGTGGGCATATTGCCATACCCAACTCCTTGGCTTCATATTTTAGTTTTATTTTAAAATTTATTTTGATTGAATTTGTCGCTTTATTTATAAAACACCTTTTACACTTTCACTATGAACTTAGTAAACCATATGATCTTCAAATAAACGGTGATTAACAAAAAAAAAAAAAAAACATGTAACAGTTGGTACACTTTCTTCTGAGAAAGACACAGTAGGCAATATGCAAATATATCTTGGAAAAATTTATTAGCTTTTTTTTAATGAAAAGGCACATCATTATTTTTAATTTTTGAATAAATTATTTATAAGGTCTTCAAAAAGTTCAAATACTATTTTTCCAATTCGAACTATTTATTTGCACAATAATCTTCAGTTGTTTAGTTTTAAAAACTTTTATTTTACCCCCAAAAAGCAAAAAAATCATTTTGTTTCGTATTTACACGTGTAAATATAAATACACGTGTATTTAATAAATACACGTGTAAATAAGATACACGTGTAAACGTTTTTTAGATACACGTGTACACGTGTATCGGGTACACGTGTAATTAAATACACGAACAAAATCGTAGGCTCTAATGAAAACCATAGAGAAATCTTATTGTTTTTGTTCTATTTTATGTGGTCTATTTTTCTCTGTGTGGCTATTTTTACATATGTGGACCTTCCACTAGTGCTAAACTGGAACCTTAACACCGATTTCATAAGATAAAAGTTGTTGAACCAAGTATTAAATATTTGTACAACTGGGCCTTACAGTTATAAAATCAATGGCATATGGTTTGGTTCTAGTGCCAGTATCAATAATATCGTTACTCGTTACTTTCGTATGTTTCTAGTCTGGATAACTGTAATTTTATTTTCTGTCAACAAAACGTTGACATCGGTTACGATTTGGTCCTTGACGATTTGGTAAGACGAATTAGTAGGTGTAGTAAATATAAAATAATTAATATATACCTATGAAAAAAATATTGGAAAAACATCAGCAATGAATCAGCATAAAAAATCGTATGGAAAAAATGAAGTTTTAGTAGTTTTCGATTTTCTTAAAACTAGAAGAGATAAAACTATTTAATACAGTAAAATAAGGAGAAAAAAGGGGTAAATCTCGGAATGAATGTTAGTAGAAATTTTTTTTGCTCAATATCTTCCTTTTGCCATTCTATAACATATCTCAAAAGTCTAGAAAAATCTCATGTCCGCTTGTCGCGATTTCAAGGTCAAATCGCGAAATGCAGATTTTCAAAATTAGCAAAAATAGGCTATGGTATTATATACACATATGATACATGATTTCAAGCTATTTTTTAATGCTGATTCCAAAAAATCAAAAATCAAGACAATCTGACGTCTCTGGAAAAAGTTATACCTGTTTTTCATCTGTCAACTCATATTATTATAACAGTTGCAAACTTACTGCCGACAAACCCTTAAAAGTTATGGTAGATGAACCAAATTTTGCATGAAGATTTTAGAATCCATCATTATTAAAAATCAAAACAATCCATTACAAAAAATATATATACCTACGAAATAATGGTATTTTTTTATGGAGCGGCAAATTTTAGGATATGCACTAAAGAAGATTCTTGTTCATCTTAGGAATAAGTGCTAATAGGCTATTTTTTCATTTTAATCTTTGTTTGGATATTCTTTAACTACCCTCAAAAATCTAAAAAAATCTCATGTCCGCAAGTCCTAATTTTCTTGGTTTGAAAATAAGGTGCAGATTTTAAAAGATCGAAAAACTTCACTTCAGATATTTGTGTCAGATCAACATGAATAAGGTGCATTACTTTTCAGGGATGGTCAGGTTGACTTGTTTGTGAGTTTTGTTGGAATAAGTGTTAAAAAATACCTTTAAATCATGTCGCTTATGTTGGTATACATATACAAATTTAAACTTTTCTTATTAATTTTTTAAAATAGGTATGCACCTTATTTTCAAACCAAGAAAATTAGGACTTGCGGACATGAGATTTTTTTAGATTTTTGAGGGAAGTTAAAGAATATCCAAACAAAGATTAAAATGAAAAAATTAGCCTATTAGCACTTATTCCTTAGATGAACAAGAATCTTCTTTAGTGCATATCCTAAAATTTGCCGCTCCATAAAAAAATACCATTATTTCGTAGGTATATATATTTTTTGTAATGGATTGTTTTGATTTTTAATAATGATGGATTCTAAAATCTTCATGCAAAATTTGGTTCATCTACCATAACTTTTAAGGGTTTGTCGGCAGTAAGTTTGCAACTGTTATAATAATATGAGTTGACAGATGAAAAACAGGTATAACTTTTTCCAGAGACGTCAGATTGTCTTGATTTTTGATTTTTTGGAATCAGCATTAAAAAATAGCTTGAAATCATGTATCATATGTGTATATAATACCATAGCCTATTTTTGCTAATTTTGAAAATCTGCATTTCGCGATTTGACCTTGAAATCGCGACAAGCGGACATGAGATTTTTCTAGACTTTTGAGATATGTTATAGAATGGCAAAAGGAAGATATTGAGCAAAAAAAATTTCTACTAACATTCATTCCGAGGTTAAACCCTTATTTGACTGGATTAATTTGGTTTTCAGTATTTTATAAATTGATATTGCAGTGAATAAAAAGTCATTTTAAAGCTTTATTTCACAAAAAGTGAAAAAAAAATTAGTACTAAATATTTTGATTTTACCTTATTTTTTTTACATTTTTTTATTTATAAATCATTTTTTCGAAAACTATTAATAGAAATAGCTTTATTTTGATTAAAGGTGGATGTCTAGCTTTTGAAAAAGGTGAAACACTTTATAGTAAGTGTTGCGTGTTGCCACTTTTTTTAAATATATTTTTTTTCACTTTGAGTACTATTTTATAAAATGGTCAAAAACACCACTTTTGCGCTCGATTTCGACTTCACCCCGATATAATAAATTACAGTACTCCTCAAGACCTTTCATTTGACATGCATTTCATCACTGTTGAGCAATGTTGAAATTGGGCCCAAAATGCCCATGGTCCTTTGAATCAAAATCATTAGAGCCGTTTTTGAAAAAAAAAACTAATTTTCTGTATAGTATAAAATTTCAATTTGTCCTCTAGGGAATCACCCAAAACTGTTAACTAGCAAGTTTGAAAAAATCACTCCATTAGTTTAGGTGGTAGCTCGAGGTACACAAAGACAGACAGACAGACAGACAGACAGACGGACAGACAGACAGAATTGCCGGACCCGCTTTTTTGGCATTTTTGATCATCGTAATGTCACGTAAAATTGTTATCTGGAGTTCAATTTTTTTTCCGAATCCCAAACTTGCCCTATAGTACATTCATCGCAAGTAAAAAATAAAAAAAAATGTAAAAACACTAAATTTTTAATAATATCTCTTAGATCTCAAAAATTGCAAAATTGGAATTTTTTTTGAATACCATATATTTCATCAAACGATTTGCTTACCTATACTATTCAAAATTTACAGACAAATATTTCTTATCATTTTGAAGTGTTCAATGTAAATAAAATTATAAAAAAAAGTTTTTGAAAAAATTCAAATTAAAAAATAAATTTTTTTTTTCGATTTAAATTTTTTTTTTTTTTAAACATAAACACAATCTTTAAATTCCAATAATTATTTAAATTATAGACGATTTAAACTACATGAGCAAGTACGTCCGACCCAGTCGTGCATTTTATTTTATTTTATTCGCAAAAAAAAAAAAACAAATAGGTATTTATTTCTGTGATTTGTTTTTCGTTTAAAATGAAAAATGAGTAACTACTGAGTTGCAGAAAAAACACAGCTCATAATGTTAATCAGATAGGTAATAAAGCATTTGTGTAAGAATTTACGCTTAAAAAAAATCATTTTAAAAAAGTTCATTTAAAAAAAGTCATTACTATTTGGCATATTTTTTAATAAAGATTTTAACGCTAAGAAAACACCTTTAAAATAAATATAATTTATTCACCACAAAATTCTTATTTTCTTATTATTTTTTTTTTGTATTAATTTGCCAAAAATACAAAATGTATTTTAACATTTTTTTTTATTTATAAAGTAGACCAGGGATCAATGACTTTTTATTTGTACTCGAAAGACTCGAAGAGCTATTTCAATATTCATACGACACAAGCTTGGCGATGATGCAGTCATTCGACCTCATAATGTGTTGCTGGCATGTTGGATGCTGCTACAAGGTCTATTAATAGAATACACATTCCTCTTGCCACAAATAGAAAGGATTCACTTTCACTATATGCATGCGTGTCGCACATAGTTTTATATCAGCTCAAGATTTACGCTCTGTTGCATTGCCACAAGTGCAGGCTGCCTGCTCTATGATTTGTGTGTTAAGTTTGCTTGCATAGTTTATGCAGAGTCAAGATATTTTCATACAAAATCTGGAATGTATGTGTGAAACTATTTCGCGGAAAGTGTGAACCATAGTAAAAATTCCTCTGTTGATTTGCATGCATGTTAATATCGAAAAAACATGCACAACTTCTTTTATATTGCAAACCACAGCAAATTATTTTTAAGAAAGAAAAAGTTTGCATTCTAAAGCTTCTTTCAAGGAGGATTTATGTGCATAACATGAAAGTTGCGGATTTAGTTTTTTTCTCTTTTTTTCTTCGCACAACCATGAAAACCCCCGAGATGCTCTGAATATTTATTAAATTTATCTTCTTGATTTTCTATACGAGTATTTTCGCTGGCTTGAAGGATCTAAACTCATGTCGAACGATGGGGTTAATATAGGTATGTGCGGTATTCCTCATCTTCACGACCAAGTTAAGTTTACCTTTTCTCACTTTGAAGAAGTTCATCTTGTCGACATCACAAAAGAACACTCTGATGTCGATGTGAGATGAAAAACTACATTGTTAGTTAAAATGGAATTTGCTTTTTTGGAATGAGGAAAGTCTTGGAATGAGAAGGGGTTTGTTTGCATATGACATTATGGAAAATAATTTACATAATTATAAAATTTAAGTTTATCTATATTTAATGAACAAATTTTAATGTATTTTTGGAGCATTTTTCTCTGTTCAGTGAGATAAGAAAAGGGAATCTTTTTTTTGTTTTAAGTGATTCCTTAGAAGCCAAATTGAATTTTTTTTTCTTATTAATAAACCCTATTTAAACCGAATTTAAGAAAACAAATTGATTGCAAATAACTAACAACCAGACCTCAAAGAAATTTCTGAGGTGATAACGTAGAAAAAAGGCAGGTAGAACATTCTCCCGTTCCGTTTGAGGTTGTAAGCAGTATGGTAGATTATAATCATTTTTAGCAAAAAAACAAAACCGACTTCAATGGATCAAAACTCGGTTTTATGGTTTTTAAAATAGTTCCTATGGCTATGAAATGGGACCACACTGCAGCCACCAGCTTTCCAATACAAAAAGAATTATCAAAATTGGTTCACTCAGTCCAAAGTTATGCGGTAACAAACATAAAAAAAAAAAAAAAAAAAATACAGACGAATTGAATACCTCCTCCTTTTTGGAAGTCGGTAAAAATGCAAAATTAAAATTAAACTACTAGATATTTGAAACTCTACTATAACTTATTTGAAAGGTTATACAATTGATAGATAATTTTTTTTTACGAATGGCATATGTATTGAAAAAAATTCTTAAAAAATTTTAAACTGAGTTAGGAACAATTTCTAAAATGAAAGCAGGAGTAAGCCTTCAAAAAAGCTATTTTATTTATGTATATCAAAGAAAAGTTAATAAATAAAATGCCTTAATAGATTTATTGTAAGAGACTTCATCTCTTACATGCAATTGTATTCTAATATTATTTCACAAATGAAACTAATAATAATAACGTACTTACGGCAACGCGAATTTGCGATATAATGTTTCATCTTTTGTGTTCCATTTTATTATTATTATTGAGAGCAAGAAAAGGCTTTTTATAATGCATATGTTTCTTTCGAAATATTAACTGTTTAAATATAAAAAAGCTTAATGAAAAACTCTTTCTCAAGATATTGAATGATTTTTGTTTCTTTTATTTTAATTTGCTTGCTTTATCTTTTGCTTAAATTTTAATAAAATTTATTTTTGGATTTTTTATTAAATTGTAATCAAATTTACATTATTTTTTCAATCCTCTAGATTTCGAAATATGAGTATTTTTTTATTTTTCAGAATTTTTCAAACTTTTCAAAAATTTTTGAACTTTCAGTAGGTATAGACATTATTGATTTGCATAGGTACTTGTGCAAAAACTGGATTCTTAAATTGATTTTTGAGCAAAAAATGGGAAAAACTATTTTTCTTGAACCAATTTTTTTTTGAATCGTTTTCAACAGGTTTTTATTAATATATTTTTTTTTTCTGATAGATAGATGGATGAAATTTTAATGGAAAGATACACGGTTAAAAATTCTGGAGTATTTTTTAATATTTTTTGGGTTACATATAGGTCTACACCAGAAATGTATATTAAAATTTAATACATGACAAGTATTAAAATTTTTATTTAATACAAAATGTATTAAAATTTAATATAGTTGTATTAAAAAATAATACAGTTTATATTAGAATTTAATACCAAATGTATTAAATTACTAGTATTGCATATTAAATTTTAATCTTTTTATATTAATTTCTAATAACAATTTTATTAAAAGATTATACAAAATATTTCAATTTAATACCAAAAGTATTTAAAATTAATAAAATGTATTCTTTTCCTCAATTCATTACTGAAAATAAATACTAATCATAAATAATATAATAATGGTGATATTATTTTCTCTAGTTTATCTGTTTCACAAACTGTGGCATGTGAAATCTTACTGCCGATCAAAATTCATCTGCAATGTATGCATTTTGCTTCGAAAAAACACAAAGCGCCTTAAAATTTGTACAAATTTACATTTTCTGATTTCATTTTTTTTTTATAGAAAAGGTACCTCAAACAATGGATTTTTTCTGGCTGCTGGCGTCGTTGGATTAAAATTTAATATTACCTATTGTATTTCCATTTAATACTTTTTATATTAGTTTTTAATAAATTTGTATTACATTTTAATACAATTATATTAAAATGTAATACAAAAATATTTAAATCTAGTACAGCGGTATTAAAATTCAATACAAGATTAGAATTTAACAGACGGAGATTATTTTCTAATAATTTTTGTATTGCAAGTAATAAACTTAATATTTAAATATTGAAATTTAATACAAAAAAGATTAAAAATAATTATAATGTTTTGGAAGTATTAAAATGTAATATTTTTTCTGTTGAAAATTGCTTTAATACAAGAGCTGTATTAAAAAATACTACAGAATTTTTAAAGGTGTAGATAATAGACAGGAAAATATTTGAACAGAATTTGAATTATTTTCATTTTTTATAATTTTGAGATATCGGTAAAAAGATGTTACTGATTTTAACAATCTATATCTTTTTACCCAGAGCACATAGAAATTTGATTTAACTTTGAGTCAAATTTTCTCAAGTGGGCCACCTAAAACCGACTTCTCGAATTTGATACTTTTTTTTTGCATACATATATTGGAAGATTTATATGTTAAAAATAATATTCCAAAGTATTTTTGAAAAATTTCAATTTTGTTAAAAGTTATAAAAAAATTAAATTAGAAAATTTGACTGTTTATTTAGCTAGTAAATAATAGGAACTCTCATTTGACATACCGCACATAAAGGTACCTGCAATACAAGCTACAAAAATTAAATTTAAAAAAGATTTCAAAACTACCAGACCAACCACCAGTTTAGTAACTTTTTTTGTAGGAGTTGTAGAGATATGGTTGAGACACATAATTAAAGCCAAAGTGATAACCTTTCTTATGATATACAATTTATCATAGGCTGTGATATAAAAAAATTGATAAAAGGGTGATAGAAAAAAAATTTTTTTTTGGTTCTTTTGATGAAAACTAATTGCATTAAAAAAAAATTTTGCAGACATCAATTTCAAGAAGTCATTTTTATACTATTTTACGCAACGTATAGATTTGAATATGGATCTATCCTTTAGAAGAGATATAAGACTTTTTGATGATATAACTTCTTTGAAAGTTCTGCCAAAACCATTACATGGAATTACCCAAATGAGAAAAAAAAAGTTAATGTTGTTCGCTTTTTTGGTAAAACACGATTGTCTCAGAAGAAAATCGAATATATCTGCTTCCGAATGTAAAATAGGAAAATTTTTGAAGTAACACAGCCAGGGGCGGACTGGCCCACCGGGCATTCTGGATTTTTCCCGGTAGGCCCTCGGGCAAGAAAACATTTCTTAAAAGCACTTGAAATTCCATTTTTAAATTCACTCACGTCATGCTTCAAATCGGTTTCTGGCCTTTTCAGTCAGTATAAATCTATTGTGCCCCTTATGGATCTTTCGAGACCTATAGAATTATGTTTGTGAGCCCCCTATGTATGTTCCGAGGCCCACAGAATTATGTTTGCGGCATTTAAGTCAACGTAGGCCTCCTATGGATCTTAATGGGCCTACCGAATTCTGTTTGTGGGCCCCCTATGGATTTTCAAAGGGCCCCATATGGATATTTCGAGGCCCACAAAATCATGTTTATGGCGTTTAAGTCAATAAAGGCCTCCTATGGATATTTAGGGGCCTACCGAATTCTGTTTGTGGGTCCCCTATGGATTTTCAGGGGGCCCCATATGGATCTTTCGAGGCCCACAGAATTATCTTTGTGACCTTTAAGTCAATGAAGGCCACCTATGGATCTTAATGGGCCTACCGAATTCTGTTTGTGGGCCCCCTATAGATTTTCAAAGGGTCCCATATGGATATTTCGAGGCCCACAGAATCATGTTTATGGCGTTTAAGTTAATGAAGGCCTCCTATGGATCTTTAGGGGCCTACCGAATTCTGTTTGTGGGTCCCCTATGGATTTTCAGGGGGCCCCATATGGATCTTTCGAGGCCCACAGAATTATCTTTGTGGCCTTTAAGTCAATGAAGGGCTGCTATGGATCTTTAGGGGCCTACCGAATTCTGTTTGTGGGCCCCCTATGGATTTTCAGGGGGCCATATATGGATCTTTCGAGGCCCACAGAATCATGTTTATGGCGTTTAAGTCAATGAAGGCCTCCTATGGATCTTTAGGGGCATACCGAATTCTGTTTGTGGGTCCCCTATGGATTTTCAGGGGGCCTCCTATGGATCTTAATGGGCCTACCGAATTCTAATTGTGGGCCCCCTATGGATTTTCAGGGGGCCCCATATGGATCTTGCGAGGCCCACAGAATCATGTTTACGGCGTTTAAGTCAATGAAGGCCTCCTATGGATCTTTAGGGGCCTACCGAATTCTAATTGTGGGCCCCCTATGGATTTTCAGGGGGCCCCATATGGATCTTGCGAGGCCCACAGAATCATGTTTATGGCGTTTAAGTCAATGAAGGCCTCCTATGGATCTTTAGGGGCCTACCGAATTCTGTTTGTGGGCCCCATATGGATCTTTCGAGGCCCATGGAATTATCTTTATGGCCTTTAAGTCAATGAAGGCCTCCTATGCATCTTTGGAGGCCTACCGAATTCTGTTTGGGGGCCCTATATGAATCTTTCGAGGCAAAAAACAAAAAACAACAAAAACTTTATCTGTATAGATTTTTGAAAAATCCAGATAATTATCCAGATTTTACTCGATAAAAGCAGTGGTGCCAAGGTACTTTATTTGTTGTGTTAAGCCTGAACTACATCAAAACACAAAGTCAAAAAAGTAAACACGATGTTTTTTCTTCTTCCCCCTAGTAGCTTGTTTGTATATCTCTCTTTCATTTTAAAAAAGTATTCGGTTCAAAAAGCTTGAACAAGACCAAGCTTTCGATTTTCACAAAGTTTTAAAAACAAATACACTGAAACAATATTTTATATCCTTTCCGTAAGGTAGCTCTTCGATCACATAGTTCCTGTCATTTTCCGAAAAAAAAGCTCTTTTGACAAACGGGAAACCTACACTATCTCCAAAAAAAAATCTCAATCGGATAAAATCTCCAGAAAATTTTTGACCCCATGGACAAAATCTCCATGGGGAAAGGCATCCAATGGACAAAATCTCCAATAAATAATTTTTTCTCCCATTTTCTCCAAATCCCCAAAAATCTCCAATTAGCAAAAACAAAAACGTAATAGAATGATAGAACAACCCTGTAAGTCAAAGTAAAATCAGAACTTAACACGACAATTTTAAAATCATAAAGGTTGCTCTATTACAACGGATCATAAATTATGTAAACAACCGTGACTTGACAATGATTCTAATATACTGGAACAATGATTCTAATATACTGGAAGGATACAGCAAGTTGAACTTAGCATAATCTTTTGAAGCAAGTTATCACAGCTTACAAATAAATATGAGTAAAAATAGGTCTTTCCAAAATGAAGATGCGCAAGTTGTGTATCAAGCAATCAAATCGCACGCGCGATTAAAACGTCCTTAAGTTACTTATTTTTTTTTTCAAAATTATTTTTTTCTAGAAGATATTGAAAAAAGAAATTTATGATAAATATCTCCAAATCTTGCTTGTTTTTTCCAAAGTAATGAACGGTTTTTGAACCAAATTCCAGTTTGCGTCTTCTGTTTTTGACTTAAAAAAACCAACATATTACATATTATATTAAATTTAAAATTACTTTTTGGGAGTTTATAGCGAAAATAATGATGAGTGTAGCTCAAAAACTAGACGTGATAGAATAAATCTGTAAACATGTCGCCTTGTCGCCATGTCGCCATGTCGCCATGTCGCCTTGTCGCCTTGTCGCCTTGTCGCCATGTCGCCTTGTCGCCATGTCGCCTTGTCGCCATGTCGCCTTGTCGCCATGTCGCCTTGTCGCCATGTCGCCTTGTCGCCATGTCGCCTTGTCGCCATGTCGCCATGTCGCCTTGTCGCCATGTCACCTTGTCGCCATGTCGCCTTGTCGCCATGTCGCCTTGTCGCCATGTCGCCTTGTCGCCATGTCGCCATGTCGCCTTGTCGCCATGTCGCCTTGTCGCCATGTCACCTTGTCGCCATGTCGCCTTGTCGCCATGTCGCCTTGTCGCCTTGTCGCCATGTTGCCTTGTCACCTTGTCGCCTTGTCGCCATGTCGCCTTGTCGCCTTGTCGCCTTGTCGCCATGTCGCCTTGTCGCCATGTCGCCTTGTCGCCATGTCGCCTTGTCGCCATGTCGCCTTGTCGCCATGTCGCCTTGTCGCCATGTCGCCTTGTCGCCATGTCGCCATGTCGCCTTGTCGCCATGTCGCCTTGTCGCCATGTCGCCTTGTCGCCATGTCGCCTTGTCGCCATGTCGCCTTGTCGCCATGTCGCCATGTCGCCTTGTCGCCATGTCGCCTTGTCGCCATGTCGCCTTGTCGCCATGTCACCTTGTCGCCATGTCGCCTTGTCGCCATGTCGCCTTGTCGCCTTGTCGCCATGTTGCCTTGTCACCTTGTCACCTTGTCGCCTTGTCGCCATGTCGCCTTGTCGCCATGTCGCCTTGTCGCCTTGTCGCCTTGTCGCCTTGTCGCCATGTCGCCATGTCGCCTTGTCGCCATGTCGCCCTGTCGCCATGTCGCCTTGTCGCCATGTCGCCTTGTCGCCATGTCGCCATGTCGCCTTGTCGCCATGTCGCCTTGTCGCCATGTCGCCTTGTCGCCATGTCGCCTTGTCGCCATGTTGCCTTGTCGCCTTGTCGCGCGCGCGATTTGATTGCTTGATACACAACTTACGCATCTGAAATTTTGGGATTTTCGCTCGGAGATTTTTTTTTTTGAGATTTTTTCCTGGAGATTTTGTCTCCAGGTCTGTCTTGGGGATTTTGGCTTTGGGGATTTTCTCTTTGGGATTATGGGTTTTGGTCATTCATCACCAACCCTTGACAAACAATTGAAATTTCAAATACATTCGATTCCCTATAAGTCGTACTGTATCACTAACGATTCTCGAGCTACTTGTATTGTTTCAACCGTCCTTTGCTTCAACAGTACCTAATCTCCCCTAATTAGAGATTTAGGTGACAAAATATGAAATAAAAGTAACAAATTGAGTTTTTAAAAAATATTGAACTCTTAATTGATTTGCAGCAAAAAATATTTTGATTTATTAATTATTTCTTATTATTAAGAAATGTTTTAGTGAAAGAATTGTAAAAAACAAAAATCTATTATGAGCGGAGGGAGCAAAATACAGTTGCAAAGTCGGGACTTTTCGAAATTTCGCAAAAACTGCATTAAATCGAAAACCGTAAGAATTTGATCCATTACTTTTGGGACACCCTGTGTATACAAAATACATATTTAACAAATTTTTAGCAAACACGAGTTGTGGTATAATTACGGTGACCATATTTCTGGAGCATAACCCGGGACAAAAACATTATAAAATCGTAATAGAATGCATAGATAAAGTTGCTTAGAATATCAAAGCTTTTTATGTGCCTGATAACTCACAAAAATATTTTTAATTTAATTTTATAAGAATTTTAATATCAATTTAAAAAATGATATAATATTTAATTAATTTATCGAAGTACCTAATAAAGTAAAAGGTACTGTTAGTAACTGTTAAAAATATTATTTTTTTTTTGTGAAAATCGTGAATTGTTGTTTTTTAACATTATCCTTTTATTTTAAAAGATTTTGAAATTGTGAAATCTTAAATTTTAATTTAACTTTTAACATGTAATTAAAAGTTTTGAAATTTTAAAAGCTTTAACATGACAAACAAAAGCACTGGATAAATTCACGAAAACTTTTAAAAACAAATGCTTTTATTTGAAAAAATAAATGATTTTTAGCATTTACATTTTCCAAACTTGGTCAATTAATTAAAAGTAGGTACAATTAATAAAAAGGACTATCACCGACTAATTTCTATAAGTCGGTTAATGTGGTTGCAGTCCTCGTAAAATGCCACATGTTCCGAAAAAAATAGATAAAACGTCCTTAACAATTATTCCTGACAGACCAACCCCTTATATTTTAGAAAAAGAAGGTGCAATAAAGACGAGATCGTTAATAAAACATCAAGCTCTTCAAATGTCTGATCCACACAGGCCTATTCCTGACATTTATTTGAATGGTGTAGTTTAATATCTGGGGTCTATGATAAATAACGAAGGTACTTGTGATGACGATATCAATCATCGCGTAAGCGTAGGGTGGATGAAGTGGCGGGAAAATTCTGCTATCTTCTGTGATCGAAAAATGCCCCTAAGCTGAAAGGAAGGCTCTACACCGCAGTTGTGCGTCCAGCACTCACATACGGTTCACAATGTTGGACAATGTACAAAAAGTATTAGAGTAAGTTAACGGCAGCTGAGATGAAGATGCTTCGCATGACAGCAGGAGTAACAAAGCTTGATAGAATTAGAAGTAGAAAGATCCGAGGAAGCCTTCATGTTAAAAATACCATCTCCCAAAAAATTGAACACGACCGACTCAGTTGGTATTGCCATGTTCAAAGGAGAGATCCTGAGAACCCCGTCAAAAAAGCAATATCATATAACGTTCCAACACGAAATAAAAAGAAAGGTAGGCCTAAAAACTCCTGGTACAAGCAAATACAAAAACACCAGCATTCAGTTGGCCTCAGAAACGGAACAATACAAAACCGGGAGGCTTGCCGCCTATTTCTGAGGTCAACCCGGCGAACCCCACAGGCGGATCACTAGTGTGAAGCAGTAACGTGGGAAGGTTATGATCCCCTCGACATCGAGATCATAACAGCGCCGAGAAAAAGGAAGAAGAAGAAGCTCTTCAAATGTCTCTGTTAAAAAATATTTCTAATATTTTTTATTTATATTAAGAACATACATACATTTTGAAAAAAAGAGCTTGTTTCTAATTATTTTTCGACCACTGCATATAAAAAAAACAATTTCTGCATATCAACTTTTATTTTTAAATATTTCCAGTAAGTAAATAATTATGTAAGTATTTTGTGGCCCTTTTCCTAAAAGTCCCGGAAGGCTCTTTGACTCCCAGTCCGCCCCTGAACACAGCAACCAGACCCCAAAAAAAAAACTTGTGGTTTTCATTTATTAATAGAACTTATAAAGAGGCGTCTCACTTAATGGATTGGAACTTATTTTAAAATTAAAATTTAATTGAATTTTCATTTCTAAATTTACAAAAACCCTTTACCAAACTTTTCTTCTAATTAAAGGTTCGAAGAAAAGCCCAAGCACAACAACAACAGCAACAACAAAATCTTCAAGAAACCCGCTCTTACTGTACCAGTGAGCCACGACTTAGTGAAACGGAAACACCGCCACAAAGACGTAAACTTTCACAAAGACGACCACAGCCAGGTTAGTATTCCTTCTCGTTTTATAGAAATTCTTAATTGGTCCCAAAAATATAACAAAACCAAACCAATCTGAAACTCTCTCATACTAAAAAAAAAAAAAAAACTTATTCTAAAACACACAAAAAGGATATTGGTAAAGGAATTTAATTCAAAGTGATTTATTGGACTATTTTTGAACGACTAAACGCACATTGATTAAGAAAATTTTGTAAAATTGATTTGAACTTAAAAATTTTCCTTTGACATTTTCAAATCATTTGATATATAGAAATATATTGTTTATGGTAGAATGATTGCATTTGGTCGTTTTCGTTTAATATTAACACGAAACTCATTTCGATGGAAATAATTTTGTTTTTTTTTGTGAATTTAAGTATATAGTTTGAGAAGGTATCATTATTATTTATATCAAGAATACCTATTTCTATTTCTGATGCAAAAAAAAAAAATAGTATATCACTCAAATCAGAGAAGCATAAATATTAGAAATTGGATTGCTTCTAAAAGCATAAAGTAAATCTTTTCAATGTCAAAGCTTTTCAATCATATATTGGAATATTCATATGTTTGAAAGAGGTATATTTTTGTATATTCACATTTATATGAATTCATTCCTTTACGCTCGATTGAGTAAATTCGATTCATAAAAGTCAATAAAATGTAACAAAAAAAAATCATTGCATTTTTTCTTAAAAAGTCATAAGATGATGGATTGTATGCACAAAGGTTTACTAGATATTTTATTAAATATAAATAAGAATTATTTTCGAGTGGATAATACTAATTTAATTAAATAATGTGACTTATTATATTTTGTGAAATGTTGGATTCGTTAAAAAATTAAAATAAAAAATCATACACAAAAAATAGTGCGCATACACCACAGTGAACCATTATGATAATACATATAGTTTCGATTTTTTTTTGTGAGCAGTTTATTAAAAAACATATAAGCTGAGTAAAATTGAGTTTTTCTTAAGATAAAAAAAAAAATACAACTATAATAAATTGTGCTAATTTTTATTAACAATTCAATTTTAATTAAGTTTTAAATAAAAATAAAATGATTTGCAACAAAAAAAAAAAAAAACACACAAAAAACATCTTTTCTTAACAATTTCAAATCGCATTTTTGTTTTTTTAAATTTGAAGTTCAATCAAAAAATGTAAAATATAAGTAAAGGCATAATTATGACCATATTTTTCAATTAAATCGGCGATATCAGCTCAAAACTACGTTTAAATGTAAAGAAATCTTCAAAAAAAGCATTAAAAAATCCTTAAAACCGAAAAAGAAAGTTACTGTAGGAAACTCGTGTAGCAAAAAAAAAAAAAAAAAACAAAGTCTAATCACAAACAGTTCTCAATATTGCAAAGACTGAAAAGTGTTTAAAGGAAATCGTCATACAGTATATCATAAAATATAGCGCATCGAAAACTGTCATTGAGTCAATACATACAAGTTTTTTCATAATTTTCTGTGCATTCCATCAGATGTACTAATAGTCCAGACAAAATTAACATAAAAAAGGGCAAACCCAAAAATAATTCGCATAGAAGTGAAAATTGGTACAGAGCATTAAAATGTCAAAGATCCCATGTGTGCATAAAAAGTTATTCAAGTTTAAATGTCGAAAAAGTAAGTCCTTCTTTCCTAACTTTGCAACGGGAGAAGTAAATTGGAATATTTTTAAAAGTAAAAAATATTTTTATAATTTTTTTTAACTTTGACCTCGAATATCTTTAGAATGGTTAGATTAATGAAAAAAGTTATTAAAACCTTTTTTGTGGAACAATCTATTTCCTACAAGAATATGTCTTGCGCGTTTGATTATTATAATTTTTCAATTTGTTACAAAATTAAGAAAAAAAAAAACGAATTTTTAAAGATTTTCTCGATTTTCGGACCTCAAATATCTATTAAACGGTTAGATAAACGAAAAAAGTGCACAAGGCGTTTTTTGTAGAGCGTTCAATTTCCTACAAGAATATGTAAAGAAATTAGCTAAAAAGTGGATTTAAAAAAAAATTATTTTTTTTTAGTAGAAGCTTGATGTAAAAATGGCAAATTGCAAAGCGGAGGACCTTTCCATTAATATTAAGAGCTCATATTTGTTGTGTATATTCTAGAGGTGTCTAGTCTAATTTGGACAAAAAACTAAAATAACAGTTTTTTATACTTAACTCTTCTAAAATGCAGTTTTTGAAATATATACGAAAACTGTAGTTTTTTCTCTTAAAACAAATTGTATAATAAAAATATGGGTTTTTTTTTTTTGCTTAAGTTGACATTTATTATGTTTTTTTTTCAAGTAGTTTTCACTGAATTCTTAACCAATTGTCTTCAAAATATGTCGACAGATAACACTGGGTAACAATTTTCCACTTAATAAAATTTTTCAAAAATACTTATTAAATGTATAGTGGAAGTCTGATTTCATTTGTACCTAAAAAATTTGTACTCAGAACTATCAAATTGTCGGTATTTAAAAATGTTGCCTTTTAAAACTTGTGTCAGTTAAAAAACCAAAATCTTAAATTTAGCAGACTTTTTCGATAGAAAATTCAAATTAAATAGACAATTTGAGAAAATATCCTCTCATTTAAGTGAGCTGTAAAGAGAATCTATTCAATAATGAATTATGTTTCATGGTAGGTAACCATTCACAAAATGAGGTCAAAATTTTCTATACAAATGTTTTATGACTAGGCTCTTACAAATATAAAACCTTTCCCTATACTCTCAAAGTAAATAAATCAAATTAACAGTCCCCATAAAGCTCAATTTACTTAACAAAATATGCAACCTCTCTCTTTTATCAGAGAGACAATTAACATCCCTGCCAGGGTTATGATGAAACGAATCCTTTTACGAGTAAATACCCAAAAGCGTCTATGCCCAACCACAAAAAGCCTATACTTCTTCGAGTATGAAAATATCTCTATCTTTGTTATACGAAAATTCAAACAGAAAGTATCAATTGACTGCACTCTGCGGATAATTGGTAAAATCGACCCCAAAACAAAGAGCTCTTCCAAAACAATATGCACACAAGTAGCGAGTGGATATGGATGATATAAAATCGTTTTCATTGATGCCCTAACCTAACCAACTCAGGAGTAAAAAAAAAAACCCAATTACACAAACAACAAGCAGTCCCCTTTGGAAATATTATGCGAAATGCCTTTACCCAAACACAACTCAATTAATAACCTTTTTCGGCAAAAGACCAGAGTGAAGGAGAGACTTCAACCAATTAACCCAATATTGAATCTCATTCAAAATGTATACAAGGTAACCCTATTTATGGGTAAAATTTATTTAAAGCATGCAGGCTCTGCACACAGATAAGTAAAGCTTAGATTGCATGACAAGTTCAAATTTTAGAAAGCCTCTTTCAGTCGATATAAAACAATAAACTTGTCACTCTTTGACAATTTTTGGTGTCGAGTGGTTTGGGGAGTCTAACCTCTATACTTGCTTATGAGCACTTTGGTTTTTGATATCACCGGAAATTACAAAGTTTCAAAATGGCGAACAAAATCCTTAATGTGCTTTTGTTCAATTTCTACCCTAAAAGCCAAAACGTTGACTTAGGTTTTTTTGGTTTTTTGTGTATGGCTCGTAAAAGTGGTCTTTATTACAGACAACATGGCAATGCATCACATTTTAATGGAGCTGTTTTCTGGCACACAACAAAGTACTATAACTTTCTCGTATAAATGTTTTTAGCCTGCGGTGAGCTAGTCTACATTGTGTATGTGTGTCGTTTGTACCGATACGACGACATCCCAGACACATTTAAAACATTTTGACGGTCATATGTTTGCGGGGGGGGGAAAAGTCTGTGTTGGATATATACAAAACCGCACTTAAGGTTGAAAGTTTTGTACCATACTACACAATTTTAGTACATAGCCAAGCCAGGTACTGAGGCAAAATGTTATAAATTAAATTAAACAAGAAACAAACAAAAAAATATAAGAGAAACATTTTATGTTCCGGTTTTTTTTTTTTTGGTATAGAAACTTTTCATGAAACTGTTTTTGCCTGTTGTTTTATTTGCCTTGCAAACATTTTCATATAGATTTTTTTTTTTTTGTCTGAGAGAGGAAGTATTATAGGGAAATTCAGTTTCAACTTACAGCAGAATGAATGCTTTAAGTTTTGCCTATCGCTTGACATAAGTTTATGGGAAAGCAACAAAAATTAAGCCACAAGGTCGTTGGAGATGAAAATGTTGTCGAGGAAAATTAAAGTAACCATAAAGTTGTTTGTCAAATTATGGTTTAAATTTGGAAATACAATATAAAGTCTTGTGGTAGATGCAAAATTGAAAGTTCATGGGGCGCAAGTTTTCTTGTTTTCGCTTTAAAAAGTTCAAACACATTGTTTTTGGGTGACCACGACAGGTTTTTTAAAATTAAATCTTTTTTTTAAGTTTTGTTGATAGCTAAGACACTGCACCAATGTCTTAAAAAAATGATGATGATGAAGTGCCTGGATGAAGTAAGACGGCTTGAAAGAGGGATGAGACTTAATGCAGAAGAACTGCATCCATGGAGTAAAAAGCTTAAAAAAAAGAGGTTTTTTAGAAAATTGCATAAAGCTTAATTTTTTGCACTGTGTTCAAATTTCTTATATTCTTCAAATCCAATTGTAGGTGGGAAATATCTTCACACAATTTCTCGATGAACTTATTTCCCACCTTAAGTGGGACGTAACTACACCAGGAAAAAGTGAAATTATTTCCCACTAGAGGTGAAGTTATTTCCCATGTGAAGGTAATTCCCGTGAAGTTAGTTCCCTGCACCGTCTGTAAAGCCGGTCAATTGAAGGGTTTACTTATTTCAAACCATCATAATTTACAAGAAAAAGCTTAAAAAAAATAGTTTTTTTATTTTTTATTTTTAAAAGCTTACAAAAAAATTATGCAATTTAAAAGCCAAGTATTTCTTCTTAAGAATAAAACCATTTTTTAATTCTTACAAAAAATATAAAAATAATTTATTGAAAACAATCATTTTCAATATTTTCATTAAAAAAAGCAAAAAAAAAACCTGAATTTTTATCTTCTCACGTCATTAATTCCATTTTTTCCTCTAAGAACCTATAAAAAATGTTATACCATCTCATCTCAAAATATATATATCGATCAGGTCTATGAGACATCTACAAAAAGAGCTAGAATTTTTTTAACTCGATTAAATTTCATTAAAAACAGCAATAAAAAAACATTTATTTTTATGTTCTCAGGCTATGGAATCAATTTTTTTGTTTGACAACCTATTAAAAATATATACCATATGAAAGCTTATTATTTCACCTTTCATATGACGTATCAATCTCATTTCAAAGATGGAATTTTTTAAAGTCAACCATGTCGAATTTCCAGACTGAGATTATGGTACTTCCCACACTGGTGGCTGTTCGGGGGGCAACAGATTTCCACTGGTGTTTTGGGGTTTTTCGCAAGTTTCTTGATTTAACATTGTGTAGCTTGAAGTTAGTCTACCAAATGAAAGGTAATTGTATCAGGATGCTCATAAAAGTTTAATAAAATTTCTATCTGCCCTTAGTCAAAAGTATCTTATTTTATCGTTATCTCAAAATTGTGTTTACGAAAATGATTGAAACTTCGCACAAATTTAGTCGTTGTCATATCCTATCATTACTCCATATATTTTATTCCTGTATCTATTAAAGAAAAAAAGATAAAAATAAAAAACGATGAAAATCGGTTAAAAACGGTAAAAAAACGTGTGTTTTAATAACTTGTTTCTTCCGTTATTCAGTCAAAACTCACTAAACGATTCCAAGTTTTTGCACATGTATGCATCCTTAAAAAAAAAAAAAAAGAGATTTTTTGATCGCTCCAAAAAAAAACTAAAAATCAAAAACTACCCAAAAATACCCCTAAAAAACAAGGTTTTTTTCAAAAATTTATATTTTGAAACGCAGAGTGTTGGAAAAAAATCCGTATCAGACGCTTAATTTTTTTTCCCCTCATCTTTCACCTGGCACCTTTAGAATTGTCAAAAAAAAAAAAATTTCCTACCAAAAATCATCATTATGCCATAGCCCCAACACGTGTTTAACGTTCAAACAAAACGTTATAGCTTAGTTTCAAATTTTTTTTAGAATTTTTTCTTTAATGCAGTTATTCTTAAATTAGTCTCATTTATCTATAGAAAAAAAAAAAACTTTCTACAACTTTGCGTTTAGATTTCAGCTCAAATTTCATCTTTCCGTTTTACCCCTGTTTACCCTATTAAATGAAGGAATTTAAAAAAATCGTTCAAATGTATTTAACTTTAGATTATTATCTTTCAAATAAGCTGTAGAAGATTTTTGTATCTCTAATAGTTTATTTTTAATTTTTAATTGAAATTTTTGCGAGCACTGCGGAACGGGAGAAAATGGCTTCACTTTTTTGTGGTGGCTGCCATGGTTCGTCGATTTATAAGACGTTATCACGACTTCAAAGGAGGATGAGACTTCTTTTTACTTTAAATTTTGTCATGATGTCTTATATAGGTATTAGTTAAATTCTCGTTAAATGATGTATGTATAGGCAAGCCCTCAACTTTAAGAAGCCACCTGCTTCTTTATTTTTCAAATTGATAAAAAAAATCATCCAAACTTATCACTTGAAATGTTATAAAAAAAAACCAGATGTTTCCACCCCTCATCTTCTCAGAAAACCACCTAATATCACTTGTATGAACATTGATTTTCATGTAATTTTTTACGAAACAAAATTTCCTGTCTTCAAAACAATCTTCCTGAAACATAAAACACGAACCCGCAAAAAAGGGTTTCTCATAAAATAATCATCATCTTGAGATTCAAAAACTTCTTCATTAATTTCTGTGATATGTAAATTGGGTATCTTTTTTTTTTGTTGGTAGGTATTCCCCGCAGAGAAAATGCTTTTAATAACCTGTTAAACCTTCTTCAAGTCTATTATTATTATAATTCTTCCACAATTACTTACCTACTTTCTTATCAATTATATCGCACCTGGTATAAGGATTTCTTATATTTTTCTTTTTTCTTTTGGCAAATATCTTTTCTTCTCAACAAAAGAGGCACCCTCAGATATTTAACTCGCCTTCACCATATACCACCTTCATATCTAAGGACTAAATACCTATTTTTTTTTGTTCACAAGAAGTAAAAAAGAATTTAATACATACATTTATCCTTCTGACAAAACAAAACAAAACAACTTTTATTTCTAATTAATGATGGCACAGGCAACCATTATATCTTTCTCCCCTCAGAGGATATAGAACGCACCTGTCAACAGCAGGCAAAAGGAATATAAGGTACTTTTCTTATACAAAAGAACCAAAAGGACTAAAAACATTAGAGAGATACACCACCAAAAATGTTACTTAATCACATCTGTACACGAATGCTGTTGAATGGGCTTCGTCGTTTTGTAAAGCTCCTTTTGGTTGCTGGGATTTTATGATAATGGTTATCAATATTTCAGAAGGAGGAAAAGGGATGGGGGTTCAGAAACCATCTGTCGATTGTTCGATAAGTTATTTATTTTAAATCTTTTTACGTAAATATGTATAAGGAAGTTGTGTAAAAGTTATTGCTTTATTCAAATACTTTTCTTTTAGTTGTCGTGTGTGGCCTAAGGAGTTTTTATTGAACTGCCTTGTCTTAAGGGTTTTTGTTGTTGTTTGGAATTTTTCTTTCCGTCAATTTTACGATTTATTTATTGTATCTTGTTCCAAACATTATACTCATGTTTTAAACTTCCGGTTATTTGTTCATAACTTCTCATTCGATTTCTTAGAAAAAATAAATCAATTTTTCTTATCTTTTACACATAATAAATAATAATGATTTAACATACTAATATTTCAAACAAATTTTAAAGATGAAAAAAAAAATATATTTTTTCACAAAAATCATATATGAACCAAATTTATTAGGTACCTATGTAGGACCTTGATAATTCTGCTTTTTTGGTGAAGTTTTTTTATAAGAATACAACAATGCATGTCCTAAAATTTCACACACGATTGTCGAACGCAACATTTACAAAAATCCAAAAAAAGTCAAAAAAAATACTCCAATTTTTCAGTTGATTATTTTTTCCGGAATTTTGAAAAAAATCCAAAAACCCGATTATACCACTATCAGGTAGCTGAGAATATAAGCTTTCATATGGCACCACTCCCATGTCTCTAGGTCAAAGCGTTCAGCTGCCAGAAGCTTTTTCGCGCCAACAACTTCAAACGCTTATATCTCGGTATTTTGAAGAAAATAAAAAAGGTAGCGGAGACTCTAACCTACATTTGGGTACAACTCCCATCCCTGTAGGTCCACGCGTTCTCAAACCGGGAGAACTTAAAGGTAAAAAAAAAGTTAAGCCCGCTTCTGAAAAAATAGGCATGATGTGCCGGTTTAACATGGAAGATGATTTTTTTTAAATCTGACAATGTGCACACTGTGCACAGCGTATGCCCATGACACAATCTATTATATTGGGGAAATATTGTCTTCCACTTAATCAATTATAACATTTTTTTGGAGCAAAGGGCTTCCTAACAGTCTGTAGGCACACCTCTTTTTTGCGAATTTGGTTTATACTTTTTCATGTCGATAGAACTTTTTTCGGTCTCACTATTTTATAGAGAATCATATATGAAATTGATGTACAATATTCCGAGGAATTCGAATATTGTATTCACAATTCAAAAAACTGTATTTTCACCCTTATAAAGACACTTTTTTGTGACCACTTTTAATTTTTGTCCTGCCTTTAGGCGGACAAAACACGAAATTTTAAACTGATCCAAACGTAAAAAATCAACATCCTACTAAAAGGAGATAACTTGCCTAGCAATTTCTTATAGTTTCAAAATTGATTATCACATCAGGTGACTAACAGCAGCGGTCTATAGTTCAAAGTTTTCAGCCCAAAGATAAAATTAATTTTTTTTGTAATTTAGCGACTGTGCTTAATTAAGTACTTTTTTTTTAAGTGGATGTAGAAAAAAGTTTTTATAGAATATTGATAAGGAGATCCGAAACTGTCTTCTAGATGTTGTATCTAAATGTTGCATTACTTTATAAATAAAAAAGTGATATGTTGAATCTTAATACAAATTAATCGTAAAAAAAGTAAATTTCTGTGTTGGTAAGGAGATAAGTTATACAATTTCACATTATGGTGTGTTAAAATTTAATGTTTTCTAAAGGTTAAACTCTTATCTAATTGAATCTGTAAAAAAAAGTGCAACTAAGTGCAACTCCGACACATTTGCCCTTCTTAAAGTTTTTAGGTTTTGAAAAATGGTAACCTTGTATTCAGCATCCATATTTTAAGTTTTTTTTAAAGATTCAACTTCTTGAATTACAGAACCTGAATCCTTATGATTTTTCCTAAATTTTAAGACCTTTATCTTGGCGATACCATTAATAGAACCCCATTTATAAGCGTTTTAACAAACCATTGGGATCCATTCTTGACACTTTTATGTTTGATCAAAAAGTGGTTTAGGAAGAAAAATGTTTTCATTGAAATAAACACTTAAAACACTTTATTCCAGTACTAAATACAAGCTTTTACCTGGTTGATGAAGATAAACCGGAAAAATAATTTTGTCCGCGTAAAATTGGAAAATACCCCTATGTGCCGTGTGCCGATAGAGGGCTAAATATTGCTTTTCTAATTTTGTCAGTTGTATAAAACGATTAATTTTTTTTCAATACTGTTTTCAGTAAAAGTAGACTGGTCGTCTTCTTTCAAAAAGTAATTTCATTTCAAATTTTTCATGTGTTGTTTTGATATTCACTTTTATGAAAACTGCAGTTTTACGACATCGAGAGAGTAAGTTCGATCCAGCACTTTGAATCAAAGATATTCAAATGTGCATTTCATCAAATAACTCAAAACAGTATACATTTAACGGAAAAAAAAAATGCACGACTGGGTCGCACGAACTTGCTCTTAGAGTTCAAGTTGCTTAAATTTTTAAGACTTTTTATATAGAAAACAAAAAATTAATAAAAAAAACATAAAATTCGGTTTTTTAAAGAATAAAACAAAATCTGAAATCAAATTGCCCTCCAAAACAAGTATGTATGCAGTTTAATTTGATATCTTAAGGTGCATTTTTAGAAAAAAAATTTTCAAAATCGTTAAAGCCATTTTTTGAAAAACAAATTTTTTATAAATATTTGTTTGGACAAAAAGTTAAAAAAAAAAGTTGGTATGCCATTTTGTAGAAATCACTGATCAACATCTGAAAAAAATCAAATCAAAAATCCAAATCAAAAAAAAATTTTCAAATTTTTTAAAAAAATCCAAAAATTATTTTTTTCAAAATTTTATTTTTGGCTTATATTAAAATTATATACCTAAGTGCTTTTTTACAAAAAGTTTCGTTGAAATCGAATAAGTAGTTTCAGAGTAAATCGGATTAAAAAAAAAAAAACGGTTCTTTGGCAGGTACCGTTAATAATGATTTTCAAAATAAAATTTTTTTATTGAAAGATAGACCTTCTTTTAAAACTTACATTTGAATTTTTTTTAACAAAACCGTTTTCGAGATATGTATTTCAATTTTACTAAAATCAGTAAATGACAAGTACCTACCGTTATTTTTGGTCCAAAAAAATTAATTCCAAAAACCCCTCTGGAGAGTCCCCAAATAACGCAACATACCAAGTTTTTCATCAATCGGTCTATCCGTTTAGGGTGTATATTCGTTTACAGACAGACAGACTGACAGACGGAACTTCGGGACAAACTTTTTTGGCATTCTCTATCATCGTAATGTCATAGAAAAATGTTATCTCAACTTTTTTTTTGTACGAATGCATAACTTTATATATTTTTTTTTTTTGTTATTTATCTTCTGGAAAAAAATGAAGTATGTCAGACATCAGACCTGCCAAAATACGAAAACTGAAAGGAAAAGGTTTAAAATGTATGAAAAGATTTCACCCGGTGACAACATTTTTTACTGTTAAATACATGACTTTTTACCAGTTTTAAATTATTTTGGCAGCAATCTTGACACGCACCCCGTTTTGTTATACATCTATAAAAAGGTAAGGAATTACTCTATCTATATCTATTAAATTCATTTAAATTGAACTCAGGGTTCAAAAGTTATAGCCAGATTTCTCGCGGTGGCAGCATTTTTAACTCTTGAATTATATGACATTTTACCAGTTTTAAATTATTTTGGCAAACATCATGACACGCAAGCAAGTTATACATTTATAAAAAGGTAAAGATTTACTCTATCTACTGCTATTTTATTTATTAAAATCGAAAGCTGGGTTCAAAAGCTATAGCTAAATAAAAACAAAAGTTTTACCAAAAAAAATTCGTTTTGAGGAGAAACGACATAAGTCCAGCTACTTTAAAGGCTTGAAAACCCGCTAAGACTTGAAAAAAAAGTTAATATTTTTAAGGTTTTTAAATGCGTCTTTAGCTAGATTATAACTCGGCATACTCTAAATTTGAAGTGTTGTGGAGTTTTAACATAAAAAACAGTTTTTTGTTGCTCCTGAAAAGTTAGTGCTCATGGACTTATGCTGTTTCTGAAATAGCCCCTACAATAATACATCTTGTTAATTTGAAAATAATAAAGTTTCAGTGAATTGGAAAATTTTTAAAAATAAAAATTGTTTTTTATAATTTTTTTTATCTTTGACCTCGAATATCTTTACAATGGTTAGATTAATGAAAAAAGTTATTAAGACCTTTTTTGTGGAGCAATCTGTTTCCTACAATAATATGTCATGCGCGTTTGATTATTATAATTTTTTAATTTGTTACAAAATTAAGAACAATAAACGAATTTTAAAAGATTTTCTCGAATTTTGGACCTCAAATATCTACTAAACGATTAAATAATTGAAAAAAGTGTCAAAGGCCTTTTTTGTAGAGCGTTCTATTTTCTACAAGAATATGTAAAAAAATTTGCTAAAAAGTCAATTAATAAAAAAATGATTTTTTTTAAGTAGAAGCTTGATCTAAAAATGAAAAATTGCGTAGCGGAGGACCTTCCCATTAATATAAAGAGCTCATATATTTGGTGTGTATATTCTAGAT
Source organism: Episyrphus balteatus (assembly GCF_945859705.1). Classification (NCBI taxonomy): domain Eukaryota; kingdom Metazoa; phylum Arthropoda; class Insecta; order Diptera; family Syrphidae; genus Episyrphus; species Episyrphus balteatus. The sequence goes on along the minus strand of NC_079134.1, from coordinate 149,415,046 downwards.
ATGTCTAGAAATCAATTTTTCGGAGTACAAAATCGAAAAAAACGAATTTCGATTTTTTTGTTTGACCCACCCTAGTGTGTAATGCTTCATTAAAAGTTAATTAGTTTTATTTTTAGAAAAAAAAAAAAATATCAAAAATAATTTCATCTACTACCAAAACTAAACAAAATGCCCCTAATTCTACTTCTAATTTGATTTTCACATTTATACAAATTATACCGATCAAAAACAACTTCTGTCTGCATTATAAATGACCTAGAAAAATATAATATTAATGAGTTGTTAATTTTCTCTTAATTACATTAACCTATGTTTTCAGGCCATCAACCTCAGAATGTCACTCTCTCTATGCCCTCAATAATCCTACACCCTCCTTCAACCCAAAAAAAAAAAAAAATAAAGAAATCCCCAATGGAAAAATATAAAAATTAATAAATTTCGAATAAAAATGAAAGCAATTAATGCCATAGCTATACTCTTTCTCTCTTGTGTGTGACAAGGCGACAACCGAAACAATTTCAATTATTTATCAGAATCACACATCGCATCGCCCAGTAGGTTATTATATACCTACTCCAACACCACACCGCAACTACCTCCACTAGGGACAAAAAGTCACATCAACAACAAGCAAGTTTTTATCGTCAACGTTATTGTGTGTGTTTTCGTATATCGTGTCAAGTGTGTGGTTGTTTTGTTGTTTTCAATTAAGTTTCACAATTCCCCAACTACCTATCAGTCACAACCTCTCACCTCTGCTCGCAGGATACGATAGGATCCACAACATAATTCCAACCGCCCCCTGCTGTGATGTTAGGGCAACCGGGTTGACATAATCGAAAAATATTTGCTATTTTATTTTTATATCTCTTTTTCAATATGTCGTCATCTAAAATTAATACAAAACAACCCCCCTCTTTTGGCGGCTGGCCGGGCAATCACCTCACTAACCGCCATTTTATTTTAATCCCTGTGTTCGCGCAGTGGCCATTAAAATGTTTATCGTTATTGAGTCTTCTCTAAGTCAAACTAAGTCCACATAGCCACCAACAGGTGGTGGGTTAAAACCCCCTTCCACCCCCCCAAAAAACACAAACCATAATATAGGAACTCATCAATTTCAATATTACACCCTTAATAGATGATAGAATAACGGTTAGATGAACCAGCAAAAAATCTGGGTCAAATGAGTGTGGGCTTTGTGGGTTCTATATTTTTTTTTTTTTTTGTGAATAAAAGACAACGGCTCGACAGGTAAACAAAACCACCCCCAAATAAAGGAATAAAAAAAAAAAACCCACACACCCTGAAAATTGGAATTATACAAGTTTGGCTATTAAATCAAAGTTCTTTTGGGCCAGAAATGGAATTTTCATGTTTCGGTGTTTTTTTTTTTATTTTATTTATTTTTTTTTTTTTTGAAGTCAACCCTCACTTTTACTTCCTGTCACCTCATTCCTTTGAAAATTCTTAAGTGACCAACAAAACTTTTTTTTTTGTATTCATTATTTTGTGAACTTTTTTTTCCTAATTAATTCAAAAGCTCACTTTACTCGTAGTTTGTTCGTTTTTTTTTTTTTTTTTGGGTGGTGATTTTGATGATATTCCTTTGGCACCTTTTTTGTGAGAGACATTTTGAGTTCAAAATTTCCTCCTCGGCCCGTACTCTGACGGAAGAATAATGGCGTCGAAATGGGTGATGTGTTGTGTGTTGAAAAATGTTATATTCTGGCCATTCAGATAATAAAGGCCAAAATATTTTTTTTTTTTTTTTTATTTTTTCAAAAAAAAAAAAGTCATTGTAAATGTAAAGTGGGCTAATGGCACTTTCAATAAGAGATATACACTCCGGAAGTTTACTTTCTTTTGAGGACGACAAAGTTTTTTGTTTGTTTGTTATTTTTTTTTTTTTTTTTATATATATTTTTCTAAATGTCATTGAGGTTCTTAGGATTTTTTTTTCTGTTTTTTTTTTTTTTTTTTTTTTTTTTTCTGTAAAATAATAACACAAGTCACGTTTTTATTGAATGTAGTATAGGATTGTGTTGTGATTGATGTTAGGGTCGTATGGCTTAGGGTTATTTTTTAATTTATTTTGACAAAAAAAAAAAGGCATGGTTCTTGGTTGGTTAGTAATGTAAAAAAAAAAAAAATAAGAAACTTTAAGGGGTTACAAGAAAAATTTTATTTTGGTTCATTTTTCTTTTATTTTTGTATAGGAATTTATACCTATACGTGTTGGTCATTGTCAAAAGTTTATATATGAACGTGATTAATGAAAAAATATATTTTTGACAGATATCTTAGAAATGATGAATTTTTCTGTCTGTTTTTTTTTTTTTTTTTTTTTTTTTGTTTCTTATACTTTTGTGACAGATAAAAGATGTAATAAAATGACAAGGAGAAAAAACATTAGTTTCATCAATTTTGTTAAATTTGACACCAAACTCTTGTTTTATGACACACTTTATTTTGAAATAAAAATAAAAATGATGTATCATGACGATAAAAAAAAAACAAAGAAATTAGAAAATGGTTTAATGTCTTGAATATTACTTTATGAGTTATTAAAAATTGTATAAATTTATTTTAGATCATGTTTTTAAAGTAAGTAGGTATTACACAAAGAGCCAACTTTTGAAATAAAGAAATATTTTTTTTAATAGAAGGTTTTTTTTTTTGTATTTCTCGTTAACGACATAGCCGATTTCACCAGCATTTTTAAAAAGAAATGTTAAGGTAATCGTTATATAAATATTAAAAAAAATTAAAAAAAACTAATTTTTTGAATTTTTAAAATAAATTGAAATATTTTTACATATTTATAAAAAATTATTTTTTTTTTTAAACAACTCATACGATTTTCAATTTTTTTTTATACTTTTTTATATATTTTTTCTTATACAAGAATTAAATGGCATACTTGATATTGTGAAAAAATACATTAAATATGGCGTTCAATTTATTATAAAAATTTAAGTAATTATGAAATTCCTTACAAAGTCAAATTAAAAGTTTACCATAATTTTTCTTTTTTTTTTCAAAAAATGAGAAAATATTTTTTGAAAATACTCATTTTTGAAAAAAAAAAGTTGACTACGCCACTATTGTTCTCATAGCCTCATTTAACAAGTGTATAGTAAATTTTTAATAAAAAAAAAATTGATAGGAACCTTTTTTGTAATAATGTACATTTTATTAATATTAAAAGTTATTAAAAGCTTTTTTGTTCTTCAAGTCTCGTGAAACACGTGAATTAAATGAAGATGGCTCTCATTTTTAATTATGTAAATAACAAATTTGTTTCAGAGTTTTTTCTCACTCATAAAGCTAGAACTACATCGAAACACAAAAGGCAAAAAAAGTATAAAAAGTAAACAATAACAAAAAACTACAAAAGTAGTTAAAGCTTAAGCCATATAATGTAAACAAAAACTATAATCAGTAAAGTTCTTATCCAAAATGCTACCATTATAAGAATAGTCTCTTCATGACAAACATTTCAACGAACCGATTTCGACTTAAAGCTTTTTTTCTTAATCAATGCAAAAAGGCAAACTTGTTATACTCATAAATGAACGTTTTCGGGAGTAAAAATTCCCATCTTCAGATTACGAGAAAAATCTAAAATTACATCTATTATATGTATATATTAAAGTTTGGTTTTGTGTACGTTCGCTAACCGGCCACACCGGCTGACTTATTTTCTTAATTTTTTTTTTTAAATCAAAAAGGCATAAGAGGAGAAGGTTTAAGGCAAACAAAAATTTAAGATTTTATAGGGTAAATAGGGGTAACACGACATTGAAAAAAGAGGCTATTTTCTAAACGGTAAGTCGTAAAGGGTTGACTTTTTTTTAAATGATAGACAAATTTATTCAATAGTTAAAAAAGGTATTGAAAAAATTCAAAAAAATTTCAAAAACAATGTTGTGAAGGTTTTTTTGCAGTCATAGACCTTCGACAAAAGACTAATTAGAGGTACGCAAAATTTTGCACAGAAATTTGAGTTACACCACGAGAAAGATATTTAAAAAAAAAAAATTAGGGGTCTAAAACGGATTTTTTTCATAGGCCCTGTATTTTGAAATAAAAATTTTTGAAAAACAACCTAATTTTTAGGGACATTTTTGAGTAGTCTTTTATTTTTTTGGAATTTTCAAAAGTCTGCAAAAAATCTCAAACTTATAGGATATATAGGTTTTAATCATGCGCATGCATGAGTATTATGCATAGGCCATTTTTGCTAAAAGTTTAAAAGTTAACATATATAAACTCATTTTATGAACTTTTCAAGTTTTGATCCTATTTTTACTTTGAAAATTAACTAATTACAGAGTCGAAAATTAAAAATAAATACAAGAAATGGCGGAACGAAGTCCGCCGGGTCAGCTAGTATTTATATAATTTTCTCATTAAATTTTAAAAATAAATTAAATTTAAAAGTGTAAAACAAAAAATATAATAAGATAAAAGTGAATAAATGCATCTGGAATTTTGTTCTCAAATATGTATGTCTTTGGTAAGAATTTGTATAATAAAGATCGTTTGATAATGATGTATTTGTATGAAAAATGACTAAAAACAGAAAAAATTTTAATTTCCAAAAAAAAACGTAATTATGGTACGAACTACATGAACAAAAATATTGTAACTGAAATTACTGAAATATTTTCAAAAAGTTTTTTAACAGCCACAATTGAAATTGATTTTAATTTGTCTAAATTCATTTTTCATACTGAATATGTACAAACTTGTTTTAATTAAAATTTAGTCTAAATTTTTCTCAATTTATTGCCTATGGTATACTCAAGTTGAATCAGCTTTATAAAAACAACGATATGAAAGTTATGTTTTTTTTTTCTACATAAAAAGAGGTCTCCATATGGTAAATTCGATCGTCCTCAAAAAAAACTTCAGGACCATTTTTCAATTTACTCTTTAAAAGAAAAGGGATGTTAATTTAAAATGCTACTTTTAAAAAATAATACCAATTCAAAATTTATAATGACAAATTTCAATGATAAAAATACAAACTTTCAGTAAAAATAAAAACAAAAAAAAATAAAACAAAAATGAATAAATTATTTTCGCATGAAATTTGACAAAAATACTGCTAAAAAAGTTTAAATCAATTATTTTATTTTTTTTTCTTTTTCTTCAAATGTAAATAAATTAATTTATTAATTTATTCCTTATTTTTATATTTTTTCAGGAGGACAAAGAAAATCAAATGCTTTTCTGGATGTACCATCACTTAATATGCATCACTTACAAGTGAGTGATGGAGAGGATCAAGATGTAGATAGACTTCGAACATTTAGTTCATCTAAAGGAGGTAAGTTAAATAAATATCAACACAAAATAAAAATACATACAGTATTTTACTCACAAAAATGAAAGAATAATTAACATAAATTTAAAAAAAAAATCACTTTATTAAAAAAAAAAAATCGAAAATCAAAGAAAGAACAAAAGAAATCAATATATTTTACAATATGCCTCATCCACCTTAAATGCATTAAAATGCCAAATATAAGAAATATTTATATGAATTTCATCTCAATTAAGTGACTCATCAAAAGAATATGATTTTATGTCAGCTCCTCTGTCATCAGTGTGATTATAATTTCATTAAAATCCTTGTTGAATAATAAATTAATATTTGACATTTATATGTCAAAAATAAATCCCACACAAAAGCTCTCTTGTTTCGTCATTTTTGTTTGCCATTTGAAATGGAAACTAATTAATAATGGAAATAATGTCAAGTTCACTTTTGAAGATTTCTTGTTATAATCCTTCTGATGAAAATAAGTCATTTAATGCCACACATATTGACTTTTTGTTTGCTTTTCATTAAATAAACATATTGAGGTAATATCCTTATTAGAAGTTAAGTTAACTTGAAGGATATCTTTTTTCATCAAAAGCTTAACATTTGAATGGATATAGTAAAAGTCCGCACCTTCCGAGAGAGAGATTGAAGAAGAATATTACAAATGAAATTGATATTGTGACCAGAATAATTGATTAAGTTGTTAGTTTCCTTTTTTTGAGATCCTTATATAAATGACGATGATGTATCAATGTAAAAGTTACAATGAAAAGAGAGAGTTAAACAAAACTTTAACTTTTATCAAGTTTTTTTCTTGTATTTTTAGAACTTCATTAAAATTCACCAAAGCATACCAATTTGAATTCATTTTTGGAAAAAAAAAACCCTTTAAATAAAACATCCTTTTTTTTCTTCTACGAATGAAAAAGGACCTTAAAGATAGGATGGAAGTTGGTATTCGTGTTCAAAGTGGTGATTGGGTGTATTTTATTCACATGCGATGTCCCTTTCTCAAGAGGAGAAAGTATTAGCAAAAATAATGGGATCACATCCGGGTTGAGTGTCACTTAAGGGCAAGAATTATGGACACGCATAAATGAAAATGGAAATCTTATGGAAAAATATTTTGCCAAAGTAAAAGGATTTAGCATCAATTTTTTTTTTTTTTTGGTTTGTTTGTTATGAAGATGTATCTTTGTTTTACGATTTGGGAATAATTCTTTTTTTTTCTTTCTTCTTTTTTCGTGTTGTTTATTTTTGAAAGATGAATTAGATACTTGTTGTACATGGTAAATCTAGAAAAAAAAATATGTAGGTCGAGGTCTTAGCTCGACTTAGTCACAAAGATAATATTATAGAAAGGGATGAAGACGTGCGTTCTTTGTATGTGTATATAATCAGTTTGTTTACTCTGTGTCAGAAAAAAAGAAGGATTTTTTCCTTTTAGCAGGATTTTTGTTTACGCTTTCTGCTGCTTTTGATGCTTAATTTCTTGTTGCTTTTTTCTGTATGACTTCTATGTAGCAAAGAAAGAAATTGAAATTCATATTTTTTTTTTTTGTGAAAAGATAGTAAAGATAGTAAACCTCTAGTCTGTTTCTTTGCAAATCAGGTATAGCAATGAATGAAGCTCTGTTACAAAGAAAATCTTCTAACTTTGTAAATTGACTATATACTGAACAGCGTTGCCATATTCCCCGATTTTACGTATTTTATGTCCGATTTTATGTTTAAAAATTATGTAGGTTTTCTCCCGATTTTCAACTTAAAAAAGTATGTGCATACTTTAACATCGTCACTTTTTTCATAGAAACATTTAAAATTTTATTTAAAAGTTGGCAGAACTTCACTTAAACCAAAGATCATATAACTAGTTATATGATCTTTGCTTAAAAATTCCTTTCGTTCAATTGGTTTTCTTTTTTTTAACCGTTTTCGGGGATTTTTCGAAAAAAAAAATTTACCCGAACTTTCAAACGCGATTTTCTCGGAATTTAGAATGAAATCCAAAAACTCGATTATACCACTATCGGGTAGCTGAGAATATAAGCTTTCATATGGCACCACTCCCATGTCTCTAAGTCAAAGCGTTCAGCTCCCAGAAGCTTTTTCGCGCCAACAACTTCCAACGCCTATATCTCGGAATTTTGAAAAAAATGAAAAAAAAAAAATTTGATACCCAAAGGTGACGGGGACTCCAACCTACATTTGGGTACAACTTCCATCTCTGTAGGTGCAAGCGTTCTCAAACCGGGAGAACTTAAAGGTAAAAAAAGTTAAGCCTGATTCTGAAAAAATAGGCATGATGTGCCGGTTTAACATGGAAGATGATTTTTTAAAAATCTGACAATGTGCAAAGCGTAGGCCCTTGACACAAGCTATTATTTGGCATCACTCCCAAAAATTGCTCTCAAGCGATTTAGCTTCTAGGAGCGTTCGATTTTTCGAAAAAAAAAAAATTACCCGAACTTTCAAACGCGATTTTCTCGGAATTTTGAAAAAAATCCAAAAACCCGATTATACTTATACCACCTGTTTCATTCACTATTTGCTTATATACAATTTAAAAATATTTTAAAAGAATACGTGACTAACAAACAGGGTCATTCCGCAATTCATTATCGACAGACGATCTCGTTATGACGTCAGTCTTGCTTCTATGAAAAGCGATAGTCAATTTTTATCAGACGATATTGTTTTGACGATTGAAAAATTTCTTTCTGTAGTTTCAACTTGGAAAACGAACCTAGCCGGATTAAAAGGCAAACACCTTGTGACCTAGGCTAATACGACTATTGAATTTAGAAATAATTTTACACATACATATACGGTATTTTTGGGTACTGTCTAAAACAGAAATATATCTACTTTTTTCAACATTTTTAAACCCAATTCCTGTTTGGGTATTCTAGATTTATTTTTGAAGATTCTCAAACTGTGATGTGGCAAAAATTTTTGATGAAACCGTAGTGATGGAGTTATGTGAAGCAAAAAACGGACAATCACTTTAACGATTATCGTTTAGTCGATTTAATCAATTTAAAAATTACGGAACGACACCCCCCATTTTAAACCTCAAATCATCTCAAAACGAAAAACAAAATTGTTAACAACAAAGAATTCCTTCTACTCTAGTTAAATATTAAAACAAAACCACATCTCAGCCTTTACTCATGAAATAAATGTCCAGGCCGGAATTTGATTTAATGCTTATTGTTTCAACTCAGAACTCAATGACAATGTTTTCTATCGAAATTAAATATTTTGTTTTATTTAAGATCTGTTTTAATTAAACTCTTGATTTTTTTTTAAGTTTTTACTGATTTCCCGATTTTCCTCGACTTTTGATGTGGTAATCTCAAGATTTAAAAAAAATATTTTATGGCAACACTGATCCTGAGAACCATTCCAGGAACTAGGATTCTAAAATGATAGCCTCTGTTAATTTGTATGTTTATTTAAGAGCAACTTGTATGATAGCAGGAATCTGGAGCAGGTATATAATCGTAGGAACTTCCGATGATGGTTTTGAGAAAGAGGCTAGCCAACTTGAGAATTATGCAGCCAACAATAAAATCTTGAAAGGGGTAACAACAACTAATTTAAATTCATCAAACTAAGCTCAACTCCATACTCATACTCCATTAATTAAATACCGAAAAACTTTTTTAATATAAACCCAATTTTATCGTAATATATAATATATAATTGTTAAAGGCTGAAAAACTTTTTTTTTTCACTTAAACTTTTCGAGATTTAACTAGTTAAAATACCTAGTTAGTCAATTTACTACACAAGTAGCAGAAAATACTTAAAAAGGAGCTAAGAAATCTAAAGCGCTTCTGAAAATTATCTTAAAGAAGGATTTAAGACAAAAGCGAATTTTAAAATGAATCGATAGGGTAGGATGGTATAAGAGTGCGCTGTTGATAAGAGTGCGCAAGGCCATTTTCTACGGTTTGAAAGGGAATATAAGACTGAATGCACTTATTTTGGAAAGATCTAAATGAGCTTGATCTGCTGTCAAAATTTCATGCAAATGTGTTTGTAAACAGAGGTGCTAGTTAAGTTTAAGTTTTTTAGCACTTTTTTTTCCAATATTTCTTGCCAAACAAATTAAATTTTCCGCTTAACAACAAAAAATAACAATAAACAAAGTATGGGACATTAAAAAGTCGACAAAAAGAAACATTTGAGGAACGTAAGACTGGTCATAAAGTGCATTGTGAAATATATATATATTCTTCGATTACATGTCTGAGCGTGTAAGAGTGCGCGGGTTATAAGAGCAGTAAATGCTATCCAAGGCTTTAAAATAACTGGCATTTGTCCATATACCAGCAAACAGCAGCTAGAAAAAGCAATTCCAACCAAAAAGAAACCAAATAAAAGTTTTACAAAAAACAAGCGAATGAGAGTAACTAGGAAATATTGAAATTTTCTCGGAACCAGTAATCGAAGACTAAATTGATTGTTCCTGATGCAACTAGTGATGGGTTGAAAAATACTCTGTTTATTTAAAGATAGGCAATTTTATTTGCTAATTTTGTGCGAACTTAAACCTGTGTGCAGCTGCGCACTCTTACAAACTAAGAAGCGCATTCTTACACAATAGTGTGTATAAGAGTGCGCAAATTTCCTAATGTGGTATTTTGTTTATAACTTTTGAATTAATACATTTTTGTTACCAGTTTTAAGTTTTTTTCGTTGCTTTGATTATAAACTAAAAACTATATATAAAAAAAGTAGTTAAATTCTTTTTGTTATTGTTTTATTTGGTATTTTGTCTAAAATGCGCACTCTTATACCACCTTACCCTATATGAAAAAATGGCAAAATTGCTGAACGGTTTTTTGATAACAATACAAGGAGTAGACTTTCGACGAATTGGTTATTAAAGGAAGAGGAAATTTTAACAGAAACTTACTAATAAAGAAGAAAATGAAAAATGTATGTATTAAACCCTAGTTTTTTAAATAAAAATTTTTAAAAAACACCTTGATTTTCAGAGACATTTTTGAGTGTTTTTTTTTTTTTAATTTTGGAAAATTAATATTCGTAAATTTGCAAGAAATCGGAACTTTAAAATGATTTCTTACCATGAAAAGTATTTTTTTACCGTTCTCAACCGTTCTTTATTTATATATTTTTTTGTTGTAATAGATAGATGAATAATATATATTCATAGGAAAAATAGATAAAAAGAATATTTTTCAAAATATTTTAACTATCAAATTTTTGAGATAATGGAAAAAAATGGTCTTTTTTAGCTTCGTATATTATATTTACATAGAACATTTACAAATTTTACTTAACTTTATTTCGCAAGTCAATAACAGTACATGCTCTTCAAGGTAAAAAACCTAAAATTCAAAAAGTTAAAAATTTCTACAAAATACATGTTGCCACGACCGAAATTGAACTTCTTTAAGTTTTATGAAGTTTCTCAACTGTTTTTTTTTTTTTTTTACTAATTTAACATAATTTCAAATCTGCCCTCAGTTGTCTTTCTAGCAGCTCTAATTTTAGTGATACAGGTACTAGTTAAATGCTTAAAATATAGAAAAAAATCGATTATTGAAAACTTAGAACGAAAATATCTCAGAAACGCGAGCTGATAGAAAAAATTTGATTTCGGATTCGAGTTCAACACACTCAATACATTTTGAAAATTATTGTTTTGTTCCTGGCAAAAAACTACTGTAAGCTAGGGAAATGCTTGAAAAGTAGAAACAAAATCGATTATTGAGATTTTTGATTTTAGCATCCCAAAAACCTTTATAAAACTTCATCAAACTTAGTGTAATAATTCAATTTAATTAATAAAAGTATACAATATTCTAGAATTTATTAGTTCAGTTCCATGAGTTCAAAACTAGTTTTTTTCGATTTAATTTTAGTTTAACCAATAACCAAAGCCTTTTTACTTCGTGTTTCTAACGCAATTTTAAAATACATAAAAAAAAACTCTTTGAAAGTGTACCAACTTTTAAATCTTTGTTGATTCTTATCTTGATTCTTATCTTTGTCGATAGTAACGATGCTAAAATCACCAATAACTTTAGAAAGTCGGATATAATTTGAATTTTTTGTACAATTTTTCTTTTGACCCTAGAGTTCAAAGGCTAACTACTAGCTTTTGGATGACAGAATCATCGACATGCTTATGGCACTATATATATCCTATTGGAAGAAGATCAAAATCTTAATTTTAATAGAAGCCAAGCTTTGAAAAAAAAACTCCAAATGAGCGGCTCCGCGAAATTAGGCCCCAGGAAATAAGGCCCCAAAAAAAAAAATTAAATAAGGCCCCAAAAAAATACACACAAAACAACAACAACGAAATGTCTCAAATTTTGGGATGTCATTTCATTTTTTGGGGCCTTTTTTCATTTTGTTTTTGGGGCATAATTTCATTACGAAATAAGGCCCCCATGAAATTAGACCCCAACACTTATTTTGGGGCTTACTTTAATTTTATTTTAAAAACAATTTGGGGCTTTATTTCATATTTCATAATTTACATAAAAATGCTATACTAAATTATCTTTCAAAAAAACTGTTGTAAAATTCCGCTTATCAAGGACCCAGAATTGGCAAAGTACCGCATATTGTGGACTCCCTGTTGGTTAGCAGCAATATCTTTACATTGAAAAGCATTAGTAAGTAACAGAATAGCTGAAAAATCGCGCGATTTTTTAGCTATTCTGTTACTTACTAATGCTTTACAATGTAAAGTATTGCTGCAAACCAACAGGGGTAACAGAAAAGCTGCAAGAAATTGAAAGGCATTCGTTTGCAGCACGATCTTTACATTGAAAAGCATTATTTAATAACAGAATAGCTGAAAAAATCGCTCGATTTTTTCAGCTATTCTATTACTCCCTGATGGTTTGAAGTACTATGTTTACATTGGAAAGCATTAGAAAGTAACAGAATAACTGAAAAATCGCGCGATTTTTTCAGCTATTCTGTTATTAAATAATGCTTTTCAATGTAAAGATCGTGCTGCACTGCAAACAAATGCCTTTCAATCAGGGATCATTGAAAAAAGCATTAATAAGTAACAAATAACCAAAAAAAAAACACAACAACAGTTTGAAACATCCTTGAGGAACAATTTTAAAAGTTCCGTCCATAAAGATGGTTCTGTTGGTTTGGGGTGATATTTCATTACCAAAAATAAATTAATTATGAAAAAGAAAAATTGGGGTCTTATTTCATTTTTCTAAAAAAGTTCAAAACAAGTTGGGGCCTTATTTCATTTATTTTTGGGGCATTTTTTCATTTCGATGGGGCCTTGTTTCATTGGGGCATATTTTCATTATGAAAAAATACCCCAATTTGGGGCCTTATTTCATTTTTTCTTTTGGGGCCCTATTTCCTGGGGCCTAATTTCGCGGAGCCCAAATGAGCCACATTATTAAAAAAAAAAAATGCAATCCTACTCGAATTTTATATAATTGGTCTGATTGTTCTTCAGACAAGTGCGAAATTCTTTCAGTCCCAATTCTAAAATTATCTCTTTCATTAAGTTGGTCAATCAAAGATTTTCACAATATTTTATGCAACGCAAAAAACCTCACGATATCAACAAAAAAAAAAAAATATTGATTATGATTTCTGATCAAACAAAATCCAAAAATAGAATTTGCATACACAGTAAAACTATTTTAAATTAGGTTATGTTATGATTTTATTATGTCCATTGATTGACTTTTACATTTCTGACACATAATCATCATCAAACAAAGTAAAATTCCTACAATCAACTGAATAGTTTATAGCCTTTTCACAGAATGTCTAACATCAAATAGTTAAACATATTTAAAATTAATATTTTTTGTTTGGCAGGTAGCGATGGTGGCCGCTCTTTATTATTATGACTTAAAAATCCTAAAATAGAAATTGCATCTTAAATAAACTAAACAAAAAGATTTCAATGAAAAAATCTCAATTATTTTTATCATTATTTTTGCATTTTATAGTTTTTTTGAGGTTTTGCCAAAAGGAGCCAGAGAAATAAAAATGTATATTGCTTTAATTGACAAATGGTAGCGGCACGAACAATGCCACTCTCAATCAGCCAAGCGCGTGTTACTTTTGACTTGAAATAAAAAAAAAGGAAAAATTAATAATAAAATTTCAAACTTAAAACAATTTTCTCAAAGTTTTCCACATTTCTTGCTTATTTTTTGCCTGTATTCAGAGTGTTTTCCTCTCCGATGGTTGTGTATTTCATTTTATTATTTAGTTTTGCTTGTGGCTGTGAGTTTTGCCTTCTATTTGACGTTATGAACTTGTCTACATGTCCGTTTTAGCTCTCAAGGAGCGCCTTGGTAAAAGTTTACAAATAAAATTTCGGTTTATTTAAGGGTTGACAAGGTTGCCATAATGCATTTATAAAGTTTTCTTCTGTAGTTAATTTTTTAAAACGAGTTTACCGAAGGTTATGCTTCTTTAAACATTCCAATTTTATATTATTAGGAAGGAAGAAGAACTTCTATAAGACTTGTTTAAAGCTTCCATAATAAAATATTGAAGAAGTTGTAACAGAAAAGAAAATGGCGCCTTAAACATCTATCTTGCTGGTAGTAAAGCTATTCCGAACCTGTATTGTGTCTATATATTTTGCTAGAAGATGTTGATTTTGATGAAACAAGTCATAAATTTAGAAAACAATGTGGCAAGGAGAAAATTTCTTCATTCTTCGGTAATAATAATTATGAGATATTGTTTTTGTTAATTGCCAATCTTTATTAAATTTTAAAACAGCAACTGTTTTTTTTTGTATTATTAAATTTTAAGTTTAAGGTTGAGGTTGAAATGAGCTCATTTCATGATCTTTTGTCAATGGTCATGGTTAATGTAATTTTTAATGTTGTGTGAAAAACTTTTTGAATGCCAAGAAGAAAGATTTATAAAATTTTTCGATGCCTTTTACAATGTCTTATCTTTTTAATAATGAAATTAACAGAAGAATTTTACATATTCTTGTAATAAATTTGGTATAAAATTTGTGACAAAAATTATTATTATTTTGTTTGTTTAATTGGTTCATTCACCAAGTATGTCGTGAATTTTTTTATGGGTAGCAATTTTAATTAGGTGTATGTCTTGTGGAACACTTGTTCATTGGAACACAAACTTTTGAAACCAAAACCAAAAACACGCTTAAATTAAATTTTGTTAAACTAAACAAAAATATTATACAAAATTAAAAAAAAAACAAAAAATTATAGAAATTCCATTAAAAAAATGATTGCAAACGAAATAAAACGCACAATTTGGTAGCACTGACTTGCTCTTATGGTTATAGAAGCTATTATGTTAAATATTTGCATGAAAAAAATATTATTTTATTTCTTAAGGAATTTAATTTTTAATTTCATAAAAAAAATTTTGATGAAAGGGTGTTTTTTTCGACGTGGCAGTAAAATCTATAATTGGTCCCAAAAAGCCAATGATTTATTTTAATTTTGGTTTCGATAGCAAATTGAACGTTCTTAGACGTTTTACACGAATCATTGGCTTTTTGGGACCAATTACAGATTTTACTGTCTCTTCGAAAAAAAAAACACACTTTCACCAATTTTTACTTGCTCTATAGGGCAAGTATTGGTTTCGTGTCGAAATAAAAATTTGAGGTTTTAATCAAAACCAACATTACGATAATGGAGAATTCCAAAAAAGTGGGTCTCGCAATTCCGTCCGTGCGTCTGTGCGTCTGTACGTCCATCTGTACACATTTCCACAGCCTAAACGGGTGAACGGATTTTCTTCAAATTTAGTACACATGATTTTTATGGAATTCTGAAAGTTGGTTTTTTTTTGTTTTTTTATATCTCGTTTAGAAAGTGTACCTCCCATACAAATTTTTCAATTCAAAAAAAATAACTCAAAAACGGCTCTAACGATTTTGATTAAACTTTGCAGCCGTAATATTTGAAGCAATTGCAATAAAACTGCATTTTTAGTTTTTCTCAAAAAAGTCAAAAAAGTGTACCTCCCATACAAATTTTTCAAAATTTTGCCCTAAATGTCGGCTCTTCCCCAACATCAACAAATTTTTTTAACTTTATATAGAGGCAGCTCTTAAAATCTACAAGTAAACTAACATAAAAGTGTTTTAAACTGCAAGAGCAAGTACGTGCGACCCCAGTCGTGCATTTTATTTTTTTCGAAAACTCTCAATTTTTGCTTTCTATCCCAAATTTAACATTTTTACCAAAATTAATTAGGGCGACTCATTATTTTTGTTTTCTTTTTTACTTTTAACAATTTTAATCTCCAAAGTAACATGCCTAACTTTTGAATTTTAATAGGGTATCACTATTTTAACTTACTTTTTTCTATATAAGTACTTTTATATTCTCTCTCTCTCTGTCTCACAAAAAAAAACACCCTTTCACATGAAAAAAATATATAGACTAATTTTATTCGTGATTCCTATGGGACATCATTTTTAATAAATTTCGTAAGAGTAACTTTTATCCCATTGATTTTATCGGATTTATTGCGGATTTTCCTTAATTCCGAAAAAAAAAACACCCTTTCACCTTAAATATTTTTATAGACTGCTTAGATTCTTGGTTTCTGTTATAAATAAAACATTTGAAGCAATTTTCGTTGGTGTAACATTTTTGTTCCAGTTTTTGTGGTACTAATCCGAATTTCATCATTTCTTTAAAAAAAAACACCCTTTCACTCAAGAAAATTTTGTGGACTAGAAACGAAACTTTTTTACCAATTTTAAAAAATTACCTGATACAATTTAGGTCAGCTGTTATGATACCTTTATCACACATAACTTAACCCATCAAAAAAAAAACACCCTTTCACCAAAAAATATTTTGGTGAAAGGGGAAAGGGTTAGCGCATTTTTTTTCTATTTTTTTAATTTAATTTTATTTCTAAAGACCCTAACTTCTCAAAGAATAGGAGGTAGTTAGAAACAAAAAACTTTCCTTTAAATATAAAAATAGTCTCTTATATGCATGGTCACTACGGTGTATGTGCAATATAATTGCCATTTTTTCTTTAAGTTGAAGATTTTTTTTTTTTGTTCACAAACGAAATGGTTAAAATCATGGCGTTCCAAATATTGAAAAAGTTGGGTAGAATTCCCCTTTTTTCAAAAGGTGTTGTAATTTACCAAAGATACATCCAGTTATAAATTGTCTGCCACTTAAATTTATACAAATTAAATACACTTAACTCAATTGATTTATATTGGTTTTAATTTCAATAGATTTGTTTTTATATTTTATTGAAAAATAAAAACACTCATACGTGCCCTTCAACTTTATCTTTTTAATTAATTTTGAAATAAATACCAAAACAAACCAAAAACCTTTTCCACAAAATAAATTAATCATATAAAAAGCCTTAAATATGATATTCATTTAAAATGTATAAGCTGTTAATCTTAACTCATGTTGTTAATTAATTCAACGTTGATCTCTTCAACAAAACCAAAGTAAAATAAATAAATAAAAAAAAAAAAAAAAAAACAAATCCTCAAGTAGTCCTTTGGTTTATTTTTTTTTTTATGTCGGTATGTATGTCAACAACATTCACAACATTTTTCATAGTCAATGTCTATTTATATGGTGATCCATTGAAGAGAAGAATTCATCAACCATAGAACGAACTTCCGACTAAAATTAAATAATAAAAAAAAAAATGAGAGAAGAGAGAAATCCTTTCTATGTTTGTTTTTCACTTCAACAGAATAGCAGAACCGAATTAGTAATGATGAAACGCAAACAAATGTTACTAGCAACTATGATATGAGCAACTATGATACGAGTATAACGATGTTACGAATTCAAATGCCCCGAATTCAAATGCGACGAATTGTATGGAGGCTTTTTTTTCGTGTTGTATTCGATCTGGCAACAATAAGAGGAACGTTGTGAAATAATGATAATAATGGAACATAAGAGATGTTAGCTGATTGGTCAAACATTAGTATATAAGCCAAACAGAAGGTGGGGTTGGTTGAAATTTTTTTGTAAGGTCTCAAAGAATTATGAAGTCGTTGTCGGTGCAAAGGAAAAATGAAAAAATGATAGAGAAGCAAAAGAAATAAAATTGGAGGGGTGATTGCCATTGCATGTACATATGCTTGAAAGTAAGAAAGCTGGAACATTATAAACGTAAAGGCAAAAACAATGTAAGTAGGTTTGAGCATCTTGCAGACCTTTTAGAACAAGTTTTGGTCTTGTAAGGAGTTTTGTTTTTTAGATTTTAATGAAGGGAGGTCTTTACTAGAGCCTGTCGTAGAAGTGTCCGTGCATCTGTTCAGTTAAGGGTCCATTTGTTAGCTACTGTTTTGAAGTTTGATGATTTTTATGTGACTACTTTTTTTATGTTTTAGGTTTAGGTTTTAGGTTTAGACTCAAATAATTTTGTTAATATATAAATACCTACATATCGTCGTCGGTGGAAAGCAAAATTGTTCTTAATCCACTTTTTACCATTAATGAGATAATGATGCAGTTTTACTAATTTGAGGGTGCTCTTTCCGAATTTGAAAAGCGTTTTTGTCTAAAAAAATTTCTGATAGTTAGACCCGAGTATTCTTAATTGTTCTAGGTTCCATCATATTTTGTTCTAAGTCCACTTTTTATTTAAGGAAAGTGCGTAGATAGGTACTTGTATAGGAATTTTTCTATGTTCAATTTTGGTTTTTAGTAAGAAAAATAGAAGTAGGTTTGTAGGGTTTCTTCAAAAGGAAAAAACAAACTTTATAAAAAATATAACTTGAAATACCGACGAGCAAAAAAATATCACTTTCAATCAAATTGAAACTTAAAAATCGCTTTTTAGTGGGGTGGCTTACAGTGGCGTACGTTGAATTGCCGGGGCCCCGGGGTAAAACTAAATTTTGGGGCCCCTTTGATATTTGGGGGCCCCTTAGTTACAAAAAAAAATTACGTATACGCCATACGTTTTTTTTTGTATGGCTTATTTATTTTGAGGTTTATTTTAATGTTTTAATATGTTCGTAATGCACTTTGCTATACTTACTTAAAATGTCTCTCATAAAAGTAGTAAACACTTGTACTAGGGGCCCCCAAAATTAAATATTTAGAGACCCCTAAAATAAAATTTTTTTAGCTAAGAATTGATAGTTCTTGGGGCCTCTGTGATGAAGTAATAAATACATATTTTATTTTCCATCATCAGACATAATTTTTTTTATTTTGGGGCCTCTGAAAAATTATTTTTAGAGCCTCAAAATTAAGTGCTTAGAGGCCCCTAAAATATAATATAAGTTTTTTGGAGCCAAGAATTAATTGGTATTGGGGCCTCTGTTCTGAAGTAATATTCGGAATGCCACCAATAACGTAATGTTTTTATTTTGGGCCCTGATGTATTTATTTTGGGGCTCCTGAATTTATATTTAATTTTCAATTTAATTGTTTTGAACCACTTTTGAGGATCCTCAAATAATATTTTTTTGCTTTTTTGGGGCCCCTAATGTATTATTTGTGGTGGCAAAGATTTTTCAAGCAATATTTTTTGGGGCCCTAAGATAAAATTATAATTTTTCTTTTAAAAAAGCAGTTTATTTTTTTTTGGGGCCCCTGAGGTAACCTTTTTTTAAAATCAATATACATATATTGTGTGGCTACCAATGCATTATACATTACACTGAATGACATAATTTGTCTCTCTGCATTGTCTCCAGTGGGGGCCCTGGGGTCGGTCGGGGGCCCCGGGGCACCGCCCCGCTTGCCCCAAGGGAGTGTACGCCCCTGGTGGCTTAGCATTAAAAAAGACCTCCATTATGCACTACTTTGTGATAAAATCGTGAAACTTATATCTTTGGTAGTACTTAATAGAAGAGTTATTTTGAGATATTGGACCAATTTGTATTCCATCCGGTATGGTAGATCCAAAAGTTTTTGTCTGTTGCACCCGCATTGTTGCATTTTATAGTAAAGCTAATGAAACAATTTTATTAATAAAATACATGATTTCGAGGTAATTTAAAATGCCCGATCGAATAAAATCAATACCAAAATGTCTGAACCATCATGGAAAAAGTTATTGCACTCTTTATAAATAGTCATTTACTTAAAGAACAAGAAGTGAAGTGACATGATGGTCGAGACATTTTGGTATTGATTTTTTTCGATCGGGCGTTACAAAACACCTCGAAATCATGTATCATTTTACTAAAAATGTTTCATTGTCTATACTATGATATGCCACAAATCGAGTGCAACACAGAAAAAGTATTGTATCTACCCTTCCGGATGGAATATACAAGGTGGCCCAATATCTCAAAATAACAAAATAACGATTGAACTATTTTTTAACGCTAAGCCTCCTCACTATAAGTTTTATGTTTGACTTCGTTCTACATAAAATGCTTCAAAAGCCAAGTTTAGCTATATGAGCAAATACGTGCGACACTTTCGTGCATTGTACTTATAATTATAATTACATATGCAGAACCTTCTCGTCAGGAGGCTATTGAGCCACTAAAAAAAAAAAACAAATATAAGAAACAAAATCTTCACATTTCAGTTGTTTTGGTTTGGTGGGGGGTTACTTATAAATTTTTATTTAGTCAAAGTAACCACCAATCAAAATTTTTTAAAATGACCAGCCAATAGAAATTGCTTTTCAAATATATACTTAACCTACCTTTTTAAAAATTTTCGCAACTACAAAAAAAAAATTCAAATTTCCTATTGGCTATTGCTTTGATAAATAAATTACAAAAATGAAACTGCCCCCACCAAATTGAAACGACTGAAAGTGAAATGCAAATTTGTGTTTTTTTTTTAGTGGGTCTCTGACCTCCTAAGCAGAGGGTGGTGTAGTTTGTATTACTCTTCTTCTATATTTTTAGCAGATATATATAATATAGATGAAAGATATCTTCATTTATGTGGTCGTATTAGTCTAGGTGGTAAGGTGATTGCCTCCCACTCTCACTGTTTTGGGTTCGCATCCCAAAAGTTACATATGTTTTTTTTTTAATTTTTAATTTTTTTTTTTTATTTTAAATTTCAAAAAATATTGCAATATAGCATATGCCATATGAATTTAAAATGATTTTTTTTTTTTAAGAAAACCTTGAAAAATTTAAACGCACAGTCTAATTTTCAAATGCTCAGAATGATCTTCAAAAATTTTTCAGCTTCCAACGTCTAGGTATTCAAAAGAATTTTTGGGTACACTCAGGTGTATACGTACTTATTTTTATTACTTCAAAAGAAATGATAATATTTGAAAGCTTTTAGCATTTTTATTTTTGAACTCATTTTTATGTGGAATTAGAAGATTTACACTTTTAGTCCACGAAATTACATAAAAATTATAATTAATTAGTTTAGTTATAGGTTGTCATCGAAAAAAATTGATAGAATAGCGTGAGGACATAAAAATAAATGTTTTTTTTTTGCTTTTTTTGATGAAATTTGATTGAGTTCAAAAAATTCTAGCTCTTTTTGTAGATGTCATATAAGGATGATCGATACGAATATTTTAAGCTCCAACAATAGGCTTTCAGATAGTATAAATTTGTTTATACACTGTTTCAGAAAAAATTGCATTTAATAGGCGTTTTTTTTTTGCTTTTTTTGATGTAAATGATTGTTTTCAATGATATATTTTATACTTTTTGCGCATTGTAAAAAGTTAAAAATGGTTTTATTCTTAAGGAAAAAGGGTTTTAAGTTGCATAATTTTTTTTAAGCTTTTAAAATAAAAAAAATTAATAGATTGAGAAAATAAAAAGGTATTTTTTTTTAAGCTTTTTCTTGTAAATTATGATTGTTTGAAATAAGTAAACACTTCAATTGACTCATTTAAAAAAAAAGAACACAATCTGTTTTCTGACGACGTTATCACGTAAAATCATCGTCCGTAAACTGGATTTTTTAATTGAATATCAATTGATAATTGTTAAATTTTCAAAGTCCATACCTACTTTTCATAAGATTTAAGGTAAAAAGTTTTTAAAAAATTAAGTGTCACTTAATTTTACACTCATATATAAAGGAGAGTGGGCATTTTGGCCCATCGGTGTAACACATTGAGACATACATCAAATGAAAGGTCTCGATGAGTGTATTATTTTTTTGTATGGGCACAAGTCTGTATCTCGTGCAGGGAAAGTGCATTGGTGCATTTTATGTTCAAAAATGTATTCAAGGTTATTTTAAATGTTTGTGTTTTTAGAACAAAAAAAGGTGGAGAAACGACTAAATCCATGTCGTATGGTTTGTGGTTTAAATTCATAATACCTACCAACATTTTTTGAGTAATATATGTAACTTGTAGTTTGAGTTGCATTTTTGAAAAATTAGTCACAACCTTCGTATATTTAAATTATTTTAAAACCAACAAGGTAGTTTCGCACACGACTTCAAAGTACAGAAGATCATATACTTACTCAAACATTTTTTGTTATTGCATTTCAATCTATAAAAAACGATAAATGCATTTTTTTTTTAATTAAAGCAGTTGATGGATTAGTCCAACAGAACACCGTTATTATTATGTTTTTGAATCTAGTCAATAGAGCATCTAAACAAATGACCCACTTCCCATACAAAAGTGTTCTAAAAAACGAAAAATGCATTGCGTCATGGGTGAAAACTGGTGATGGAATAGCCCAACTGAACTTCCAACACAGTTTTGTAATGTTTTTGAAACAATTTTATCGAACGTCTAGTCAAAATGTATACTTTTATGAATTTTATTACATACATTTTTGAAAATAAAATGCACCAATGCACTTTCCCTGCACGAGATACAGACTTGTGCCCATACAATAATACACTCATCGAGACCTTTCATTTGATGTATGTCTCAATGTGTTACACCGATGGGCCAAAATGCCCACTCTCCTTTATATATGAGTGTAAAATTAAGTGACACTTAATTTTTTAAAAACTTTTTACCTTAAATCTTATGAAAAGTAGGTATGGACTTTGAAAATTTAACAATTATCAATTGATATTCAATTAAAAAATCCAGTTTACGGACGATGATTTTACGTGATAACGTCGTCAGAAAACAGATTGTGTTCTTTTTTTTTAAATGAGTCAATTGAAGTGTTTACTTATTTCAAACAATCATAATTTACAAGAAAAAGCTTAAAAAAAAATACCTTTTTATTTTCTCAATCTATTAATTTTTTTTATTTTAAAAGCTTAAAAAAAATTATGCAACTTAAAACCCTTTTTCCTTAAGAATAAAACCATTTTTAACTTTTTACAATGCGCAAAAAGTATAAAATATATCATTGAAAACAATCATTTACATCAAAAAAAGCAAAAAAAAAACGCCTATTAAATGCAATTTTTTCTGAAACAGTGTATAAACAAATTTATACTATCTGAAAGCCTATTGTTGGAGCTTAAAATATTCGTATCGATCATCCTTATATGACATCTACAAAAAGAGCTAGAATTTTTTGAACTCAATCAAATTTCATCAAAAAAAGCAAAAAAAAAACATTTATTTTTATGTCCTCACGCTATTCTATCAATTTTTTTCGATGACAACCTATAACTAAACTAATTAATTATAATTTTTATGTAATTTCGTGGACTAAAAGTGTAAATCTTCTAATTCCACATAAAAATGAGTTCAAAAATAAAAATGCTAAAAGCTTTCAAATATTATCATTTCTTTTGAAGTAATAAAAATAAGTACGTATACACCTGAGTGTACCCAAAAATTCTTTTGAATACCTAGACGTTGGAAGCTGAAAAATTTTTGAAGATCATTCTGAGCATTTGAAAATTAGACTGTGCGTTTAAATTTTTCAAGGTTTTCTTAAAAAAAAAAAATCATTTTAAATTCATATGGCATATGCTATATTGCAATATTTTTTGAAATTTAAAATAAAAAAAAAAAATTAAAAATTAAAAAAAAAACATATGTAACTTTTGGGATGCGAACCCAAAACAGTGAGAGTGGGAGGCAATCACCTTACCACCTAGACTAATACGACCACATAAATGAAGATATCTTTCATCTATATTATATATATCTGCTAAAAATATAGAAGAAGAGTAATACAAACTACACCACCCTCTGCTTAGGAGGTCAGAGACCCACTAAAAAAAAAACACAAATTTGCATTTCACTTTCAGTCGTTTCAATTTGGTGGGGGCAGTTTCATTTTTGTAATTTATTTATCAAAGCAATAGCCAATAGGAAATTTGAATTTTTTTTTGTAGTTGCGAAAATTTTTAAAAAGGTAGGTTAAGTATATATTTGAAAAGCAATTTCTATTGGCTGGTCATTTTAAAAAATTTTGATTGGTGGTTACTTTGACTAAATAAAAATTTATAAGTAACCCCCCACCAAACCAAAACAACTGAAATGTGAAGATTTTGTTTCTTATATTTGTTTTTTTTTTTAGTGGCTCAATAGCCTCCTGACGAGAAGGTTCTGCATAATGTAATTATAATTATAAGTACAATGCACGAAAGTGTCGCACGTATTTGCTCATATAGCTAAACTTGGCTTTTGAAGCATTTTATGTAGAACGAAGTCAAACATAAAACTTATAGTGAGGAGGCTTAGCGTTAAAAAATAGTTCAATCGTTATTTTGTTATTTTGAGATATTGGGCCACCTTGTATTCCATCCGGAAGGGTAGATACAATACTTTTTCTGTGTTGCACTCGATTTGTGGCATATCATAGTATAGACAATGAAACATTTTTAGTAAAATGATACATGATTTCGAGGTGTTTTGTAACGCCCGATCGAAAAAAATCAATACCAAAATGTCTCGACCATCATGTCACTTCACTTCTTGTTCTTTAAGTAAATGACTATTTATAAAGAGTGCAATAACTTTTTCCATGATGGTTCAGACATTTTGGTATTGATTTTATTCGATCGGGCATTTTAAATTACCTCGAAATCATGTATTTTATTAATAAAATTGTTTCATTAGCTTTACTATAAAATGCAACAATGCGGGTGCAACAGACAAAAACTTTTGGATCTACCATACCGGATGGAATACAAATTGGTCCAATATCTCAAAATAACTCTTCTATTAAGTACTACCAAAGATATAAGTTTCACGATTTTATCACAAAGTAGTGCATAATGGAGGTCTTTTTTAATGCTAAGCCACCCCACTAAAAAGCGATTTTTAAGTTTCAATTTGATTGAAAGTGATATTTTTTTGCTCGTCGGTATTTCAAGTTATATTTTTTATAAAGTTTGTTTTTTCCTTTTGAAGAAACCCTACAAACCTACTTCTATTTTTCTTACTAAAAACCAAAATTGAACATAGAAAAATTCCTATACAAGTACCTATCTACGCACTTTCCTTAAATAAAAAGTGGACTTAGAACAAAATATGATGGAACCTAGAACAATTAAGAATACTCGGGTCTAACTATCAGAAATTTTTTTAGACAAAAACGCTTTTCAAATTCGGAAAGAGCACCCTCAAATTAGTAAAACTGCATCATTATCTCATTAATGGTAAAAAGTGGATTAAGAACAATTTTGCTTTCCACCGACGACGATATGTAGGTATTTATATATTAACAAAATTATTTGAGTCTAAACCTAAAACCTAAACCTAAAACATAAAAAAAGTAGTCACATAAAAATCATCAAACTTCAAAACAGTAGCTAACAAATGGACCCTTAACTGAACAGATGCACGGACACTTCTACGACAGGCTCTAGTAAAGACCTCCCTTCATTAAAATCTAAAAAACAAAACTCCTTACAAGACCAAAACTTGTTCTAAAAGGTCTGCAAGATGCTCAAACCTACTTACATTGTTTTTGCCTTTACGTTTATAATGTTCCAGCTTTCTTACTTTCAAGCATATGTACATGCAATGGCAATCACCCCTCCAATTTTATTTCTTTTGCTTCTCTATCATTTTTTCATTTTTCCTTTGCACCGACAACGACTTCATAATTCTTTGAGACCTTACAAAAAAATTTCAACCAACCCCACCTTCTGTTTGGCTTATATACTAATGTTTGACCAATCAGCTAACATCTCTTATGTTCCATTATTATCATTATTTCACAACGTTCCTCTTATTGTTGCCAGATCGAATACAACACGAAAAAAAAGCCTCCATACAATTCATCGCATTTGAATTCGGGGCATTTGAATTCGTAACATCGTTATACTCGTATCATAGTTGCTCATATCATAGTTGCTAGTAACATTTGTTGGCGTATCATAGCCGCTTTCCCAGCAGAACCACAGGAGGTTTGTAGAAATTTCTCTCCTCAATTGGTGCATAAGGTTCGACATTTTTCTATTTTTTTTTTTCTGTTGCTAAATGATTTTCTTTTAATAGGACAGACAGACATAGAGCATATAGAAAAAATGCTGGAGGCAAAAAAAAAAAAAATACAATGTGGGTTTGAGTTGTTCGTCCTCTTTCAATTCCAGGAGGCATTTATGTGATTTTCTACTCAGTGAATTTCAGGTTCGTAGAGTTTGAGAAGGGGTTGAGTTTTATTTTTTTTTTTTGTAAATATTTTTAGATTGCTTTAAAAGTGGCTGAATTAGCCTCGCTCTTTATATTTAAATTTTTTTTAGATTTCTGTCTTAAACTTTAAAGACTACTCCTAAAAAGTCTACATTAAAAAGCTTACAAATTTTCCTAAAGAATAAAGCCATACTTATTTTTACAATGCTCAAAAATTATAAAAACAATTTATTCAAAGCAATTATTTTTCATGAAAAAAGCAAAAAAAAATCTTTTTTTTCTTCTAACACCTTTAAATCCATTTTTTTTTTTATGACAACTTATAATACATTTTATATCATCTGAAAGCTTATTGTTTCAGTTCAAAATATTAATATCGACCATGTTTATACAATATCTACAAAAAATGCTACAATTTTTTGAACTCAATCAGTTTATACCAAAAAAAGCAAAAAAAAAATAAATCTTTTTTCTCTTCTTATACTATTTAATCCATTTTTTAAATGACAACCTATAATAAATTGTATATCATCTGAAAGCTTATTATTTCACCTTTTATATGACGCTTTAATCATATTTCTAAGATGCCTTAAAAAAAACTAAGAACTTTTTAAAGCCAACCATGTCGAAATTTCAAAATTTTCACTTAAAAAAACACCCTCCTCTTAAGATACGACCATTGCTCCACTGACTTTGTCTTTATCTATTCGTCATTTTTTGTTTTACTTTTCGTTTGATGTTCACTTTCATTCATTTGGCTTATATTTTATTTTAGGCGGTCCCACACTAATCCTTGTAATTTCTCTTTACAACATTTTTTGGGGAGTCCTGCTTGTGTAATACCGTTAGAAATACATTAACCACACGCAAACAAATTCTATACTTCCGGATTTTATGGTTGAAACCTCGGAAAAAAAAGGCGGGCGAATAAAGAGACGAGAGTTGGTTGATAAACGTTCAACACTCGATACCAGGTATAGTAGCTGTTAGCTTAAAGGTATTAAACACATACAATATCCATGATGATTTTGGGCTCTGAGAGAAATTATCGGCGCTATAACTCCTATAGTACCTGTATAAGAATTCTTTAAGCAAATAATGTCGACGAATGGTTTTTACTTTGAAGATATATTATATCCAAAACGGAATGGGAAAATGTTAAAGGAAAAAAAAAAATAATCCTATTGGAAAATTACTCTGCTTTAATGTGTTCCATATAATACAACGAGTGCTTATTTTATTATTTGCCTCTATAAATACCTCTACTCTTATTAC